>NW_024061778.1:0-63675 GCF_006381635.1 Hibiscus syriacus
GAATTTGTTTGCTGTCTTCTCGTACATAGTGCCAAGTTGCCAACCATACTAGTACAGGGTCTGACAAGTCCAACTTAATCTTATATAGGGTTGACTCATTTCAGAAAAGAAACTTAAAAGAACATAACTAGCTTGTATTTGTCTGATATTAACTGGAGTTTAAACACACTCCAATTACTTTATTTTGTTCGAGTATTCTTCCATCTGAGCTCGATCACCGAGCAATAACTGTAGCACGAAGCCAAAATAAAAGATCCCAGAATTCATACAACTTCTTTCAAGATGCTTGATGAAGTACAATGGTCCAAGCATGTAGTACAATATAGGGTAAGCTCATGCGTGTATATGCTTTATAAGATTACTTGTTCAAGCAGCTGCGTCTGATACTGGTTATAATTGCAACTTGCAGACCATGGTGGATTAGGCATTAGTGCCAAAGTAGCGGTCGCCAAACTCACCCAAGCCTGGTATAACACTGAATTGCTCATTAATGCATCATCAATATCTGAAGTACCCATTTTAAGCGACTGGAACCGTTTGCAAACACAATGGATTTCTTTAGGTGCCTGTGGATAAAAGAAAATTAGGAATGAGATCAAGTGTTGAAAAATCGGGTAAAGAAAATGAAAGAACACAACAATTTTAACGAGGTTCAGTAATGTGCTTACGTCCTCGGTGCCTTAGGCAGCGCTAGAATTTTTATCAATTCAATGTCTCATAGGTTTATTTATATCTCCTTTTATAATAAATAAACCTTGATACATATTTACAAAAATAACCATGTACCATACCGCAGGGCCGTAGCCGCCGCACTCCCAATCCACATAATCGTAATACCCACTACGAGACTTTCTTGGTATATTTATGAGCCATACCTAACAAATCTTCACCTTGGCGAATATCATGCCCCTTAGGAACATTCAATGTGGGGGGTTACCTTACTTCTTTAACAACTTGAAACACTCAACAAGTCCAAGCAAATGCATGAACTTCTCTGTCGTAATTGGCTTGGTGAACATATCAGCGGCATTCTCATCAGTATGTACCTTCTAAAACAAATCTCTCCAGATGCAACCAACTCTCTGATCTTGTAAACCTTACTCATATGCTTAGTTCTAGCACGATTTACCTGATTCTTAGCCAATGAATAGTACTTTGATTATCACAAAGCAACTGAACTCCACCTTGCTGAATACCCAACTCCTTCACTAAACCAGTAAGCCTAAAGCTTCTTTTGCAGCTTTAGCCGCTGCCATGTATTCAACTTCAGTTATAGATAATGCCACAACAGATTGAACAATAGACTTCCAACAAATAGGCCCTCCACCAAGAGAAAGACATATCCTGTCGTAGATCTTCTATTATCCAAGTCCCCTACATAATCTGAATCCACATATCCTACAACCAAAGGATTATCCCGTTGATACTAAAAATAATTCCATGTCCCACAGTACCCTTTAAGTACTAAAGATCCACTTGACGCTTCCCAATGTTGCTTACCAGGTTTAGACATGTACTTACCAACTTGACTAACAGTATGAGCCAAATCAGACGTACATACCATTGCATACATCAAGCAGCCAACAACATTAGAATACGAAACTTTTCCATATCTTCATCTTCCTTATCTGTCTTAGGGAACTGTTCTGATGAGAGCTTAAAGTGATTTGCCAATGGAATGCTCACTGGTTTTGCGCAGCTTATCGCAAACCTTTCTAGCATTTTCTCAATATAACCCTGTTGAAATAGCCACAGTTTCCTTGAGTCTTTGTCCCTGTAAATTTTCATTCCATGAATTTTCTTTGCAGCACCTAAATCTTTCATATCAAATTCCTGACTCAATAAGTTTTCAAACCGATAACATCATCCATGTTCTTCGCATCAATTAACATATCATCAACATACTAACAGAAAATAAAAAAACCATCAAGGCTCTTAACATAGACACAACAATCATACTCACATCGCTTGTAGCCAATCTTGATCATATAGGATTTAAACCGTTTGTAGCATTGTCTCGGAGACTGTTTCAACCCGTACAAAGATTTCTTCAATATGCAAACTAAATGCTCGTTTCCAGGTTGAGTGAAACCTTCAGGCTGCTACATATAGATATGCTCCTCTAAATTACCATGAAAAAAAAACAGTTTTAACATCCATCTGCTCTAAATGCAAATCCCAACTAGCCACCAATACAAGTATTGCTCGGATTGAAGTGTGTCTGACCACAGGAGAAAAACTTCATCATAATCAACTATTTTATGTTGTGAAAACCCTTTTGCTACCAATGAGCCTTGAACTTCTCCCCCTCTTTTTCTGTTACTGCTTATTTCTTCTTATACACCCATTTGCAACCAATCGGCTTCTTACCCTCAGGAAGGCGAACTAACTCCCATGTACGATTGTGATTCAAAAACTCCATCTCCTCAATAATGGCAGCCATCCACTTGTCGTTTCCTGACTAATAACAGCATCATGAAAAGTAACGGGATCATCACTGCTAACAGTAAGTGCAAAAGAGACCAAGTCTTCAAAACTCAATCTGTTCAGAGGCTTTATATTCGTCTGTCTCACCCTGTCTCTGGCGAGACTATAATCCTGCAAATCATCCGTAGTGGAACCACCAGAAGTCGGTTGAGAAGTTTCTGTTTTCTCAACTGGAAACTGCTCAAAATCCACCACTGTCGTGTCTTTCTTCTGCTGTAACATGGGTTGTTCATAAAAAAGAACATCTCTACTTATCACAATTTTCTTCGCAATTGGAATCCAGAATTTGAATCCTTTGACACCTTTCTTGTAACCAGAAAAATGAACTCCTTCGATTTTGCATCAAGTTTGGATCTCTCATCAGCAGGTACATGCACATAAGCAAGACAACAAAAAATCCATAAGTGATCAAAAGTAACATCATGACCAGTTCATACCTCTTCTGCAACTTTCTCATCCAATGATGCCCTTGGCGATCTATTGATAAGATAACACACCATGTTAACAGCCTCAGCCCAGAAGTGTTTGGGAAGCCCCACATTCAACCACAAACATCTGACTCTTTTATTCAACGGCATGCTCATCCGTTCTGCAACACCATTCTGTTATGGTGTCTTGCGCACTGTAAAATGCCTCTTAATCCCATGCTCCTTACAGAAGTTTAGAAACTGTGAATCTGTGTACTCCGTACCATTGTCAGATCGCAAAAGCTTGATTTTTCATCCTGTTTGGTTTTCTACCTCAGTTTTCCACAACTTGAACTTCTCAAAAACATTAAACTTTTGTTTCAAAAAAAACACCCAAACTTTCCGTGAAAAATCGTTAATAAAAGTAACATAATACCTAGATCCAAAGACAATGTCGTGGAAGGCCCCCACACATCAGAGTGCACATAATTAAGATCCCTTCAGTTGTGTGCTTCACAGTCTTGAAACGAACTTTAGTCTGTTTACCAGAACACAATACTTGCAAAAATCGAGCTTACAACTTTAACACCATGCAACAGATTTCTTTTATGTAATTCAGCCATACCACGTTCACTAAGATGAGCAAGACGAATATACCACAGTTTGGTAGTATCATCACAGGACTCAACAGAATGAACTCCACTTACAACAGTACTCCCTAACAATCTGTAAATATTCCCTGCATTCATCTTTCCTTTCATCACAGTCAAAGCTCCTTTAACAATCTGAATGGTTTTCCTATCCTCGTCAGCCTTAGGGATAAAACCATTCTTGTGCAAAGTACCCAGAGAAATCAAATTCTTCTTCAAATCTGGGATATGTCGAACACCACACAACATCCGAACAGAACCATCATACATCTGAATTCTGACATCACCAATACCAATAATATTGCAACATCGATCATCACCCAAATAGACAGAACCAGAATTAACCGACCTGTATGTCGAAAATTATCCCTATTTGGCATAATGTGATAAGAACATCCAGAATCAAGAATCCAAGCATCCGTCAATTGAGTCGTTGAAATAGTGAGCGTATCACCCTCACTACAATTAGAATTGTCATCCTAGACCACATTCACAGACTTGGATGAGTCATCACTCTTCTCATCAGTCTACTTTTTCAACTTCAGATAGTCTCGCTTCATATGTCCCGCCTCTTTGCACTTGTAACAGTGAATTGTCTTCTTATCCCTAGATTTGGATATGAAATTCCTCTCCCCAGACCATGCCTTCTCTGGCTTCCGTCCACGGTCTCGATTACCCTTGACATATAAGCTATCAGCTTGAGAGTTTTCCCCTACATTCTGCTTCTGCTGGTTGTGAGCCAACAAAGCTGCAGTAATCTCCTCAACTTTGATAGTCTCTTTCCCATATGTAAGAGTAGTCACCATGTGTTCGTAAGAGGGAGGCAACGAACACAACAAAATCATCGCTTTGTCTTCATCCTCAATTTTCACATCAAGCCGAGCCAAATCATAAGCGATTTGATTGAAGACATTCACGTGTTGTGCCAAATCATGATCATCCTGCATCTTCAGCCCATACAGTCGCTGCTTTAGATACAATTTAGTCATTAAGGATTTGGACATAAACTGACTTTTCAACTTCTTCCAAATTTCATCTGGAGATGACAGATGCATGACGTGATACATGACCTCGTCCGCCAAACATAATCGTATGGTTCCTGCCGATCGCTGCTGCAATTCTTCTCAAGCTTCCTCCTCCATCGACGCCGGCTTTGTAGGTCGGTCGCAAAGCCTTCAGGATCCCTTGCTACACCAACAGATCTTTCACCCTTGTTTGCCATAATCCGAAGTTACCCTGACCATCGAATTTTGCAACTTCAAATTTTGCTCCTGACATCTGATGTCAATTGTTGAATAATCGGGAAAAGAAAATGAAAAATACAAAATTTTAACGAGGTTCAACAATCTGCTTACGTCATTGGTGCCCTAGGCGGCGCTAGAATTTTTATTCAATTCAATGTCTCATAGGTTTAGGTTACATCTCCTTTTATAATAAATAAACCCTGGTACATATTTACAAAAATAACCATGTATCATACTGAGGAGCCGTAACCCCCGCACCCCCAGCCCATATAATCGTAACCCCCACTACGAGACTTTCTCGGTATATTTATGAGACATACCTAACATCAGGACATATCAAGAGCTGAAAAAGAAACGTGAAAGGAATGATTGGTCGATGATTTTGCAGCCAACGATATGAACTCACAGAGATGAGGTTCAAAAATATAATACGAGATTGTGGAACTCCCTTTTATATGAGTAGTTCGATTGCTTGGTTTAGGAAGATAAATCTTATCTTAATCATACACATTCCACTACATATATCAAGATATATTCAATAACAGTCTTTATAGTGTAACCAGTTACGGAGCATGTTTAACTGTATCACCATAAGCAATGTTATGACCATCACATAACAATCCAAGACATATCCTCACGTTGGGTCAATCCAATATATTGTTCTCTGACAATATAATCATGTATCTATTTTGACATCTCGTTGTCATTGACATATCGTTGTCATCAATGAGTAACATATTAGTCTTAAGCGTATTATTATTGTTTATGCCCATAATAAAATTTGACTAGAGATTTTTTAATAATAATAATATTATTATTATATGGGTTTTATTATCTTTTAGTTTATGTCAAACACATATTTAAAACTGAAAATAATAGTGACAATGCATTTATTCAATAAAATCGGTAAATAAAATATATCATTACAATCATCATATGATTGGTTTTTAAGCATACTCTATCTAACTTAAACAAGATCTTCTATCAAATAATACAACAAACCATACCGATGCCTGATTGAAAGCTTACGTTCTAACAATGGAAACGCCACACAACTTTCAGTAAAAATCAACTCCATTATATACATTATTTTGAAAACCGGACCAGACCGGCCAGTTCAACCGGGAACCGTTGCCTAGTCCAGTTCAAACTAAACCGGTTGAACCGCTATTAGTGAACCGGCCAGAACCGTTGAACCGTTCGAACCGGACCGGCTGAAAACCGGAAAAAACCAGCAATTTTGTTTTTTTTTTAAAAAAAAAATTAAACCAAACGACGTCGTTTGTTAAACGAGCCAAGTCGAACTCGAATATTGCTAAGCTCGACTCAAACTTTAAAAGTAAGCTCAACTCGACTCAAACTCACGATCTAAAAATTATCAAGTTCAACTCGAACTCGAAATATAATATTGAAACTTGAACTCGAAAAGGCTTGAACTAAAAAAAATTTAGAAGCTCGATTGAAGCCTAAAATTCGAGCTTGATTGAAGTGAAAGAATAGTTCACTCTATGCTCACCAAAAGGCTCCATGATTTTGAATGTCAAATTACCTCTATTATTTATAGAAGTTAGTTGGGATGCTCTTCTATGTTTCTTAGCCATGTGGATTGTTTTGTTCTCATATTTTTACTCTTTAGACTTTTGGGATGTTCTTCTATGTTTCTTAGCCATGTGAGATTGTTTTTTTAAAAAAATTAAACCAAACAATATCATTTTGTTATGATTTTTTAGCCCCAATTTTTTTAATTATAGTTATATAATTATATTTATTATTTAATATGCTTTATCTTAAATATTATGTTGTAGTTAATTTGAATCATTTTGTTTCACTTGATTTTATGGTTTTTAACTCATATATATTATGACCTGCTTTGAATATGACTTGTGATATACAAAATTATTTTTTTATTAAATATTTTTTGTATTTTATTTAATTTTTTAAATAAATATGACGTCGTCCGGTTCTTTCAATCGGTCAGACCGATTCGACCGGTTGAACCAATGAACCGATAGCATGACCGGTTCGCTAATCAGTCCGGTTCGCTAACCGGTCCGATTCTGAAAACCATGATTATATAACGTTGCTGAAAAGAAATAGCATGTTCCAAAGGTGAGTGGACTGTTAATTGTTTCTGTGATAAGACATCTTACGATTAACAGAATTCCATCATTCTTGTTGGACATCTCCCAATTGTAGGCAGGAAGTTTCCATGAATGAGAGAAAAACTGACACTGTTATTTCATTAAACATACCTGTAGGTGTTACTACTTGCTTTTCAGTGAACGGAAAATGTCCAAAGACCATGCTCCGCCACCTAAATCAAATTCAAAACAATTATATTCTTGTTTTAAAAACGCTTACAGAAACAAAACACAGTATACGTAATATAAAAGCGGAATGTACCAGACGAATAAGCCGATTTGAATAGAAGACAAAATCATGTTTAGAAATGTCCCGGTCTCTAATCAGTGTTTGCATTCCTCTAATCTGAACCATAAGTATTTCATTAGACCTTTTTTTTCTAATTTTGAAATAAAAAAGAAGCTAAGACAAATTACACATTAATCTTGGAATAAGTTTTGCAAGTGGGATATCATGTCTGTCTACTGAGAAAACTATACTCCAGGGAGACGCATTCACAAGAAGTTTTGCACAAAATTTTCTTATTTTAATCTTTCATTTTGTCCAACATGATAGAAACTATCCAGACATGCCAATTTTCATTACCCAGATACAATATATGTGGCACCATTCTGTCATCACAGTTAACTGATAATTGACGTAAATATTTTAGGGTGAATGGCACGTGAAGAGTCGGAGATGAACATAGTACAGATGAAAAGTTCTATGCCTTCTATTAACGAGCAATGGCAACTAATAACAGATATGAGTTACTCTACTTGATGAAACTAGTAACAACAGAAACAAGAAAGAGATAGACTATAGTACATACCTGAAATGTTGACTGGATTACATTTACATTGGGATATGTTTTGCAGAGATCATGCTGACCTAGCTTAGTGCGGGTACGTTGCACAATTACATCAATGGCAACATGATTATCACCTCCTTGAGGGATAATGACATCGGCATACTTCTTTGATGGCAGCACAAAATCATCAAATGCAGGCTTGACAAACTTTGCATACTGCACAGTATTGCATTGTACTTATCAAAATGTTTGAAAAAGCTAAGTAAAAGCAAACCTAACGTTGCATATTCATGGTAAGTACAAATCTAACCCCAGGGATCTGTACCAGGGAATCAAAAAGTGGAGCGCAACCGCAATAGCGGCCGCTATTTCGTAATAGTGCCGCCGTCTGAAACCGCTAATTGAAAAAATTACGGTTGGTGACGGAATCACAACAATAACATTTTTTTGCGGCCGCAATTTAGCATGTAACGGCAAATAACGTCAATAACGGGTCGCTATTCCCGTTATCCACAAGTTTTCGCATAAAAGAAACCCACTGCCATAGCTTGCTCTCATCATCAAAATAGAGCAAATATTAAAGAGAGAAAAAAGCAAGCAACGCCAGAGAAAGTGAGTAAGCCTCTTACCAATGACTGAGAGCTGGTCGATAAGCAAATGGGTCTTCGTTTTTATGCTCATTCATCTTCTTCACTTGCTGAATATGGCTGTCACTTTCCTCCATTTTTTGAAGCTCTAATTTGCATTGTTTATGGATTATGTTTTCTGGGTTTCTTGCTTTTGTTTGAGAATTACATGCTGCTTTTGGGACTTTCTATTTTTTTTTTGGGTACTCTCTGTATGTGTTTGCTGATGAGGATTGTTGAAGTGTTGTCGTGGAGAAGAAGACAAAGACTTAGTCTAGGTCAAGGAAATGATTTGGGCTTGGGGTTCAATTTGGGTGAATATTTGGGTATTTTAATTTTTGGGTTGTTAAAGCAATGGACCGTTTATAATTTGGATTTGATGTTGTTTTTTGGTGTATGGATCTTGTATTTTAAATTAGATTAAGAATTCAATTAAAAAATGTGGTAAACTTGTTACCGTTTATAAGTTAGAAGCATATGTTGTTACCTTAAAATGTATGATGGAAAAATGGGTCACCAAGTATAATTATTATATTTTAGGATAAATTGTGCGAATTTTAAAAAAAATTCACGACCGCGACACCCGTAGTGACCGCGATTGCATACGTTATGTCCGCAACCGCGATAAACGCGACTGACAACGTGACCGCGAACGCTATTTAAATCCATAATCTGTACACTTCCACGAATATTTTCTCGAAGTTCTAAATTAGAAAGCAAATTATGATATAGATGGGCTTACTTGTTCAATAACAGAATTTACATCCCTACCCCTCTCATCTGTATCTCGCCTTATTCGACGAGCAAGTCTCACATCAGCATCTACAATATGTTGCCAAATAAAATAGCGACCGCTACAACCCATCAGAGCAAGAAAGAAGAAAAACATGCTCGGAGAATTTTTTTCTTGAGTTTTTTCAAATAAATTATTATTTTAAGTTTTTTATTTTTTGAAAATTTACAAGTTGAAATGTGTCCATAATAGTTAAATTTAACTGTATGCACCTAAATATGTACAGTTGAAAATGTTAAGCATCGATTTTTATTGAAAAATTCTTTAAGTACCAAAAGTTAACTTAAAATATAGTTTGGACAATTATTTTTACATCAAGCTTTGTTTGGGATTGCGTCTCCAAAACAGCTTTTCTAACGCCAAAACATCGTTTTTCCAATTTTTTGGTTTGAGTCAATAATCACATTTCAAACGTGAATTTTAACTGAAAATGAGTTGTTTGAGAATGTTTTAGTATTTCAAACGGAATTTTAGACCAAAATACTTCCATAAACATCTCAAATGACCCTTCAACCTAATTATAATTATAATAAAAAATACAAATTAAAGATCATTTCACATACATTAGATGCTTTTATAACATAATGTTCCCAAGCTTTATAGTAAATAAAAATGTTCCCTAGTTTTTTCCCTTTTCAAAACAGTAAATAAAGCAGAAAATTGAATAATAATGGAGAAAACATAAGAAATATGATAAAAGAATGAGCCGTAAAAGCCCCAGAATGAGTGGAAGCTGGCATGGAAGGAAAAGTGAATAATAATGGAGAAAGTAATGGTGTAATCGGCGTTGGCACATGTGAAGGTGCTGGTTTTATCTTCATGCCCTGGTCGCAATGGCCTAACGTTCCACAAGCGAAGTAACGAGTGCCCACCTTGTTGAGTTTCACGACATTGTCTCATCCCCTAAAAATTTAAAATTATTATATATTTTATATTTTATTTATATATTTTTATTGAAATTTATTTTTATTCTTTAGAATTTTATAAGTTCGCCTCTTCTTAAAATTTTATAACTTCGTCCTCGTTAACATAAAATTCTGCATCCGCCCCTGGTTGTTTATGTTTTTGGTGCCCATTGATATTCTCAGGTTGCATTTTTCGAACCCCTCGCTACCGAGCTCGATTACAGTGTGTAACCCTGAAGGGTACTCAAAACTGTTGCCAAAAAAATACTTATCCACCAGAGAACTTATTATGACTACAAGATACTGTAACGAATGTTGTAGCAGTTCAATGTTATGAGTATCAATGTTATATGTATCAATGGTGAACAGAGTTAATTAAAGCACGTTATGTTGAGATTGATATATGTGTAAAATAAGTCATAGAAGTTTAAACAAAGCTAAGATGGTGATCCGTTCAACAATGGGGACTTTTCCTGTAAGCAAAAATATTCTAAACAGAGAATAACATAGAAGCTGAAAGCCCGTAAACCACAATTCAGATTTTTAAACAGAAGATACCAACATATGTATATATAATACTTTTCGTAAGCCATGTATTTACTGTAATGCTTTTTACATAGCATTGAATCTGAAAATCCAATAAGTAACAATGATTCCCCAAGGCTTTGTTAAATCCAACAAAACTTTCATGTTATCTTGCGAGTACGATCTCTGGGACTCGAGTTCCAGGCTACTTCAACCTAAGTGTAGGGATATCGATGGTAATTAAGGCTTATAATTTACGTCCATTGCAGGGTTCATTTTCTTCTTCCTCTCATTAAAGCTACCGCACGAAACCAAGCTAGGAAAGCAACATTGCGTGGACCTAAGAGGTTCTCCATTCGCAGTCCTTTCACTACTGCACCAAGAGTTAGCCCGAGAGACACGAGGAGTGCCATCAGCGGATTTCGGAGGTAGTATGTCTTGGATTGTTGGTTTGACTTTTAGCTTTCCGTTGGGAGTGTCCTGGTTGATCGAGGTATTCAGCTCATTGACATCATGATCTTCTTTAATGTTGTCACGGAATAGATCGGCTAGCTTGTTTTTCTTTCCTGGTGATATTTCCGAAGCTGAACCGGGAGATCCTTCCTCAGTGGCCTTGAAAATTCTAGGTGCCCCGGCAGAGAAGCTATTATGATGAACGGGGGTATTACCACGAGATGGAGTGAAATCTGCTCACAGATGTACAACATATGGATCAGAGAAACATGTTAACTAGAAACCAATTTCTGAAATCCAAACAAAGAACACAGAAAATGGCAATGGAGATGGCACAATGATATTCCAGCAGTAGTAAACAGAGAAGTCGATCTTTTACTCATTAAACACCCAAGGAACAAGTGTTGTATAAGCATAAAAATAAGAGTGCAGTAGGAAACCGAAGAAAAGAAATGAACAGATATGGAAATTACATATGCTTGCTTTACGAATTAATTCAAATATTTCTAACATCCTTACCACCATTGACACTGAAGAAATCGTCATCACAATCTGAATCCAGGTATGCTCGGGAGTCGAAAAAAGTTTCATCTTTACTACCTGCAAAAATGAAAAATCAATGTTGAGCATTGACATCATAGAATAAATCTAGAAATTAGATAGAACTGCATATAGACATTGAATTCCAATCTTGAAAAAGAAGAGATTCAACACCTAGAGAAAGCAGACAAGAAAAATAAAACAAAAAATTTGAGAAACGCAGTATCCAAGTCCTCCAAACGACCTCAATTTGGTAGTAAAAACATACCAGCAGTTCATTTCTACATAAATGAACTTCACATTCCCACTGTCAAGATGATCAAAATCGACAGCGACGGTACATGATATAAGAGACAACCAGACACACACACAGAAAAACGATTTGCAGACAGAAGAATGTCATCCCTATGATATTTTACTGGCATTAACATCAATATCAGTAGTCCTGTGATACACAAGCCAACTGTATTGAATTGGACATATAGTAAGGGACCACAACAACATAAACGGAAATTGTTTGCGTTCTGAAGAATATCATCACTACGATATTTAACTGACATTAACATCAATACCAGTAGCACTGTGATACATAGCCAGCCAACATCGTTGAATTGAACACAAATTCTACATATAGGTATAGTAAGGACCACAACAACATAAACACAAAAATGTCTATCTTGTGAGTTTTGTTACACCCATAAGAAAAGCTTGCTTAAAACCATTTGCCCTTCCTTAAACAGTGGTCCATCCATTGACCAGCTTTTCATCAAGGGCAGCTAAATCTACCACATGATGCACTGCTGAAAATATGGAAAAATGAACAGAAAATGGGCCCTCTGAAAGATGAATACCTTAAAGAATCAGACAAATTGTCAAGAACTGAACTCTAATCCTAAATAAATTAATTAGAAAACAAATTAGAAGTAAAACTACTACCATTGAGGGGGAGGAGGGAAGTCAAAGAAAGGATCTAAGTAATCTGAGAAAGAGAAGGAAATCCTAAAACTTAAGCTAAGAAAAACCGGAAATTTGAACAAAGGAAAAAAAATGAAAAGGCACCATATTTATCTCATAATCAACAAAGTCAAAAAACCAATTTCATTAGGCACACATCCATGGCAGACATTGATACAAAAATAAGTAGATCACTTGAAAGCAAGATCAATATACTGATAGGAAAAAAACTTTGATAAACTTTGCATCGAGTTAACATCTCATATCGTCAAAGCAAAGCATCATCTACAAATAGAAATAGAAGGAAACGCCATTGAAGATTGGAAAAAAAAAAAAACAACAACAACAACAAAGATTCCCTTTGCCTCATAACCAAGGAAACTATCCTCAACTTTTCAAAAAAAAAAAAAAGGAAACTAGCTTCAACAATGGTTTTATATCAAACTATCAGGGAATCAATCTACATAAAATTTTGAAAGTAAAGAAAGATTGGGATTTGGGAGTGGAATCACCATTGGCAGCATCGGGTTTCTCCTTAGCAGACGAAGGTGGGAAGATGAGATTGTCTGTTTTAGACCCAAAAGAGAGTCCAACTTTTATGGCTGACTCTTGAGAGCTCTTATGCAGCGATGCACATGAACCCATCTCTTTAGTTTTTCTTTCTTTTTTTTTGGGGGGGGGGGATATCTCCAACTCTTTAGAACCTCAACATCAGCTTATGAGAAAAACAGAGAGAAGCAGAGAAAATATATAAATACTTTTCTTCCTTTTCAAGGGTATGGAGACTGCAACACCCAAAGGCATAAATGGGAGAGGGAGAGGGAGAGGGAGAGGGAGAGGGGGAGAGAATATAGCGTTTTATTTGCGTTACGCTAAACGAGTAGAAAATGGGAACGCCCCTCCTGAACACAACAATAACCATAAGCAAAGCAATGCAAGGAAGGTGTTGCTTTTTAACCAATTATTAAAATATATAAATGATGTCTTGATTATTTATATATTTTAAATTATTTTTATTTTAAAAAAATTAACGATCATCTAATTTAGCTGTTGATCAATTGATTGAAATATATTATTCGATAGGGATGGAAGTATGACCCGAACCTGACGGGGAAACCCGAAACCCGGTCAAGTTCGGGTCGGGTCGGGTTGAATGATATCGGGTTTAGGAATTTTTTTCGGGGATTTTTTTGGGTCAGGTTCGGAGAAAGGTATCCCTGCCCCGCCTCGCCCCGATTATATATATATAATATTTTATATTTTTTATATTAATTATATATAAAATATTTTTGGGTTCGGGGACGGGGCAAAAAAAAATCCCCGACGGGGCGTCCCGATAAAAAACTCGTAGGGGATCGGGTCGGGGTCGGGGATTGGGATTTATTTCGGGTTCGGGGACGGGGAGAGCAAAACCCGCCCCGAACTCGACTCGTTGCCATTCCTATCATTCGAGTATTCATATATTTTAAATTCATCTTTTTTTGTTAAAAAATTAACTATAGTCTGATTGTGACGTTAACTTGCTGATTAAGATATGATAAAAATCAATTTTTTAATGATGTTTACTGGAACCACAGTTGCTTTCAAGCACTGACTCAACCGTATAATATTTCAAGCATTGATTCGATTACATAAAATAAACAAAGAATCGATTCATAAAATATACCTCAAACGATTTTTGGAATAAGATATTTTATATCTCAATCAATAAGTTTATGACTAGTTCCATCCGTCAAATTTTTAACAAAAAATGGCGAATTTGAAATATATGAATAGTTAAGTAACTATTTTGTAACTTTTAATAGTCAAGGGTAGGACTATAAACGAGCCGAGTAGAGCTGGAGTATTGTTGAGCTCGACTAGAACTCGAAAAGTTTGAATTAGGCTCGACTTGACTCGAAAACTCGCGACCTAAAAATTATCAAGCTTAGCTCGAACTCAAAATATAATATTAAAACTCGACTCAAACTCGAAAAGGCTCGAACTCAAAAAAATTCAGGAGCTCGATTGAAGCTCGAGACTCGACTCGATTCAAGCTCGATTCAAGCTTGAACTCGATTTAAGCTCGAACTCAAACTCGAATTTGAATCTAAAAAAATCTTATATTACATTTAAAAATATATTTTTAAAAATTTATAATTATCAATAATGTATTTTTAATATATTTTTAATAATGTAATTTTAAAAAATATAAAATTATAATATAACATTTTTTTCAAGTAGCTACCGAGCTTTTCGAGTCGAGTATTAAGTAGCTCATTTTAGCTCGTTAAGAATTCGAGCTCGAATTCATTCGATTTGAGTATTTATCGAGCTTTGACCGAGCCCTAGTCGAGGGACTCAACAAAATAACGGATATATATATATATATATATATATAAAAGATAATTAAATTGGTTTTTTTTTTTTGAAGATAACATCATATTCAATAGCAAAAGTCAATCCAGCACAAACCAAAAAACCATATATTACCAGACAAAAGCTCAAAACAGCAAACCAGCTACAACCCACAATCTGCAGCAAGGGAAGGTACGATGAAAGGAGGAGCAGATTGCGACCAGGTTTCAGTCAGCCGGTTCGTAGAACCTTCCCTTGCTAAGGCGTGAGCAATATCATTACCCTCCCGACCAATGTGCAGAAAACAACAGCTGTGGAACATCCTAGCGAGAGAGTGAATATCCGCCAGAATTGGCCCACTGTAGGAAGGGTCCCTTGATCTGGAAGAAGCACGACGGATCCCAAAACAAAAGGATCCATGGCATGGGAGATGAAGCTTGAACGCCCAAAGATAAACTGCCCAGCATGGTTACGGACCACCACACCAACTCCACCAAACAGTGCATGCCGATTGAAAGCCCCATCAAAGTTGATTTTAATGACCCCCGGAGAAGGCGGCCGCCAAGATCGAGAGACTGGTGCTAGAACCCGATTTAGTGGAGATGGCAAAGTAGATAGCGAGGAACAATACCGTTGGACAAACCAGAACACATCCGGGGCAGTGGGACCACACCAGTGTGCAGGTGAATATTGCGAGCATAGTACTAAATTGCAGCTGTAAAGTAGCGTACCATTCGCATCGTAACGTGTTTTTTGAGATTACCGCGACGTAATATCGACACAACGCGATAAGAAAATCGTATCACGATTGTTGCAGTAAAAAATTGTTACGTAATACCGCAACACGCTATAAATTGCGTTGCAATGCCGTAACAAACTTTAAATTATCTGAAATATAAAATTACATAGATGAATTGTTCTAATTTAATTCTTAAAACCGGATTATAAATATATATCATTAATAATATCGTAATAGTTATGTTTAAAATTAGTTACTTAAATTTGAATTAATTAAATTATTTATTAAAGTTATTTTAAAAATAAATTAATTTAAATTTAAATTGAATTTTTCTCATATCTAAAATTGACGTGATTAATTTTAAATTAAATTTTTATATTAACATTAAGTATTATAATTATATGTTTATTTATTATTATATTGAAAAATAATTGATTGACGATGGAGTAAAAATTTCATAATGATTTACATTCTACTGGTACGCTATAAAACTTTTTAACTTAAATTGTGATATCTTGTTTAGACATTTATTATGTTATTTTTTATGTAGGATATTTTCTAAATCCACAATTTCTATACATAGACAATTTTACAAGTGAAGTGATTCGTGAAAATATAAATAGAGTTAGAAATGTCATACAGAGGATAAAATCCAACTTGAATCATCAAATTCTTGCAATGAACCATGTATGTATTTTATATAATTAAATTATTTGAAAAAAAACTCATAAATTATCCTGTTTAAACTACTAATTCATTTATTTTCTAGTTATTGCTATATCGAGACAAAATGGATTCTTTTGGAACACCATTAGCTCAAGCTGTAATTTTGAAGACTAACATTGATAAACAAAAAAAATTTATCATTAACTATGAAAATTGTGCACCGCAACCTCAACGCATTATTGTCAAAGTTTTGAGTCAAACAATTTCATCTTCAAATTGTGAGCGTAATTGGAGTACTTTTAGTTTGATCCATACAAAGAAGAGAAATAGACTCAAGCATAAAAAGCTTCAAAAATTGGTTTATGTCCATTATTATATGAGGTTGAAGCTAAGACACATGCAAAGAAAAAGTGCACAAGAATTAGAAATGGATTTTAATCCAATTAATATTGAAAATATTTTTGAAGAAGATGACCTACTGAATGCATGGATTGAAGAAAGAGAAAATGCTACACTTGATAAGGAACAAAATTTCTCATGGTTGTTTGAGGAGTTAATAAAACTGATGAAGAAACTCAATGTGAAGATATGAACATTTAACCTACTCCATCTAATGAGGAAAATGTTCAATTATCGACGTCAAGTTATGATGTTGATGATGACGACGATGATGGTGGTGGTTGTGACAATCATGGTGATATGAACAACTAAATTGCACTATAAAGTAAAATAGTGCAATTTAGTTGTTAAATTGAAATTTTGGGAAATTGGGGGTCAAAAAGAAAAATTGAGAGATGATATTTTTATGATTATGTAATAATATTCAAATAGAGATGAAGGAGTGACATGAGTGTAATTTTGAAAATTCATTAAGGGTAATTTTGGTTTTTAGTCCAAATAAATAAATAAAATTCATTTTTATTATAATCTAAAGGTAAGTGGGAGATTTTTTCTGAAGAAAACTCACGAAAGATTCCTTCCTTCTTCAGCTATTGCCAAACTCCATAATAGGTAAGTGATTTTTTTTTCATTTTTGATCCAATTTAATGAGTTTTGGGACTAAGATGTGAAATAAGAAAATTGCCTACACTAAATTCTCTACAAATTGATATAAGTATTGCTTTATTTCATATTGAAATGTGAAAATGGGTATTTATGGTAGATGAAGGGGAAGTTGATTTTGATTGAGTTAAGGTTAAATTTGGATGTTATGAGTGTTGTGGAGTTATAATTAAGCATGTAAGTCGACTAAATATTGGTTGGAATGATGGGTTTAGCGATTTGGCTAGTGATGAATTTGTTAGGAACTTGGTTGAATTTGATTTGTTTTGCTTTAAATTTGATTAGAATGGATTGGAAATGGTGTGTTGAGGATGAAATTGTGATTGAATCAAAATGGGAGCCATTAGGGGATATATTACAAAGTTTCGGCCGAAGGAGAAATTAAAGGATAAATTTTGTAAAAATTTTATAATGGTCTAGATTAAGTGTAAGAATGATTTTAGATGCTTGAAATGATGTTTGGAAACTAAATTGGATCTCTGTTAAACCTTAAGGGACCTTTTCGCATAGTAGGACAATTTAAAGGGGTAATGTGAACATGTTGATAAATTAATGTTCTATGCTGAAATTTAGTATTAGCACATTGAATTGGACTGATTTGGAAGAGTTTATAAGTTTAGTAGTTCAATTGTAAGTTGAAGGAAGTTTGGTGGTGAGATGATGAAGTGGTTAGGGACATTTTACAAAGTTTGGAAAATTTAAAGGATTAAGATGCAAGTTTTGGAAAGTTGGGATACAATGCTGGAAATTATAGTTAGAATGTTAGAATATTGAATTTGGATCGATGTAGAAAGTTTCACAAGATTAAGAAAGAGAAATTAGTTTCGAATATATATATATATATATATATGTATATCGCTTGCTTTTTTAGGAAATTGTTTGAATATATATGATTATTATATTAGTTAAAGTACTAATGTATGTGAATTGTTTATATGCTGGAAATCGATGATCGAGTAGTTCATGATTATAGTCGAGATCAAAATGAATCGGATACGAAGGTTATAAAGATGATCGTAGGATAAACTAGTGAGGCACCAAGTGAGTGCAACTTACTTATTTTTTTATTCGATATAAGGACGGCTTGCGATGAGTTAACCTCGAAGGTTTTTGAACAATTTGAATTATTTTATGAAATACCTTTATACTGATTTACTAAATGGTTTTATATGATTTTGGGTATGAATCACCCAAATTGTTTTATTCGATATTTTATTTCCTAGCATGAGAATATTTTTGGGTATGAACTTCCCAGATCTGGTTTTATAAGAATTGTTTTATATTCGATTATATGGATGAATTGTTTTAATATGCAAATTAATAATTGATTTAGAATGAAGTCCATTGTATGAAAATGAGGGTTAGTGGTACAATGGCATGCCATGAGATGGAGTGAATCTGAATATGTTTCTGATATATGACACCAATATGGATCACTCGTGGTCTGACTCGGCGTACCTTAATGGTGCACGAGGTGGAGTGATTCGATGCATCTGGTTAGCTTTATATGTGCATTATATGGCACCAAAATGGGTCACTCGTAGTCTGAATTGGGTGCCTTAGTGGTACACGAGGTGGAGTTACTCGGTGCAATCTGTTCTGACAATAAATTTGTAAATAGCGTGCTTACTCGTTATCTGATTCGTGTATCGCGCATTCTCATGATAATACAGTGGGAAAATGTTTGATATGAATAAAAAAAGTATGGATTTGAAACGATCATCTGATCTCATATAGAAAAGTACAGTTTTGCAATGATATAAACTGAAGTAAAAAAGTATCGATCTAAAATGACAAAATACAGTCTGAATTACAGATTTTTATAATAAGTTCTTATCACTAATTGACAACTGATTTTATACATGTTTTATTTTATTAATGTTTGTATATGATATTGTTTGTTTTATACGTTAAATGTTTTATTTATTTTATTTTACTTGGTTGCTTCACTAAGTGAAAGCTTAGCGTGTGAGTGTTTTACACATGTACAAACTAGATGGAAAAGTATGGAGCGCATCAACATCATTTTCGAGGAATCGGTTATGTTACCAAAATCAGTAAGTAAGAACATCATGTCTGTTAATTTATTTGGTAGTGACATGTATATTAAAGAAGTTTCTAGCTGTTCTGATTCGTTTGTTTAAGATATTTTTGTTTAAATTATTAATGTTTGGTTTTCCAAAAGACATTATTAATTATGAATATTAGTTTATTAAATCGTAATTATTTATGATAGAAATGATTTTCAAATCAGATAATTTTCTGGCAAATTTGATTTAAGATATGATACAATACAAAACTGCCTAAAATATTATATGAATTGAATCAAATTTTGATATTTAGATATTAAATTATGATTTTGTGTGATTATTAGCTTTAAAATAAAGAAATGCATTTTGAAATTTTAAAGAAATAATTTTTTACCTGTTTTCAAATATTAAATTTTTGTATGATTGATGTGACATCTTTGACTCGTATATGGTTACGTATATGGGTTAAGAGTGTTACAATTTTTGGTATCAGAACTACAAGTTTAGCCGATTCTCAACCTAAACTAAAGAGAAAACGTGTTAAAAGCATATACATGCCACTAGGATGTATGAATTATTGATCTGGTGTGATTAAATGATTCGATGAATAAGGCAGAATTTTTTAGGTGATATAGTATATGAATAAATTCGATAGTGTAATGATATAGTGAGAAATGTCAGTGTTAGTGATATTATTTGATATTTCAAAAAGAAAGATCGGAATCGTTCTTAATTTAAATAAACTAGAGGAAACTCTAATTTACTATTCCATAAAGGTTAGTGTTGTACAAAATTTGTTTCATGCTGCAAAAAAAAAAATTTGTTCTGCTAACTGGTGAAAAGTAAATTGAGACGAGATCACAGTTCACACAATTGGAAAACAAGGATATCAATTTAGAGAAATGTTCGATTAGAATTGAGTTCAGAATATTGAGTGGCAATTAAACGTTATGGGGCCAAAAAGGCAAGGATAAGTAACGTATAAGTCGCTATCGAGGATTTGGAATAATTTCGGTTACAAATTATATATTTTTGTTGTTAGGCTCTAATAGATGGTTGTTTAAAGTTAACGTTTCAGAAAGGCTCGAAAAGATTTCGAGATTATGACGATTGAGAAAGAGTGTCGAGAAAAGGGAAGATTTTATGGGAAACAATCATGATCGTTAAAACGATTAATCTCCACGATTAGAATGTGGAAAACAAATCATATCGATAAAGATCGCTTAATAAGGATTGACCATTATAATAGACATATTATGGAAAATGATTTCGAATTTGTTTTTCAATCTAAAAATCTTATAAATATGATGTTCAAAATAAACATTACATTTGTAAAAACAAAGCAGATGATGGAAAAAAATTCGAGTTATAATCGATGGTTTTAAATTTATTGCAAATTTGTTAGTTTCAATAAAAAAAAATCTAATATAATTTTTCGAAGAGAGGTAATATAAATTTGTTAGTTTATTACTCTCGACGTTTACTCAATAATTAAAGGGTTTTTGTTGAAACTTAAAGCTGGAAATGAGTGCTGCTTAGTGATCTAACGAGTGGCCATAACACAATTAATCCCCATTATCTCGTAGCTACTTGTACCTTAATAACACATGTAAATCAGCGGGACCAACAATAATCTGGATATCTCGTTGAGTGTAAATTTAATATCAAAAGAATTGAATACAAAATTAATTACTTAAAACTCAAAAAATTGAAAGTTTTTATTTATTTATTATTCAAGTAATCTCTTTAAGAATTGTAGTAAGCAGTTTTTTTCGTAAATTAAAAATATTATATATCCTAAACCACTTACCTGCTTTGGTAATTTACCTACTAAATATGACTTTTTGGATTATTTGTCCCTTCGATGGTTTGATCTCGGCTTGGACACACAGTAGTGAAATTTAATACAAACATTATCCATTTAATAAAATTTAAAAATAATATAATGAGCACGGTGAATTTGAGGTCAAAGTTACGTCATCAGTCTCCCTATTGTGTATAAAACTAGATTCCTCTTTAAAAAAAGAACTAGAACTAAGTCTCATTATTGTGCATAAAACTAGAATTAATTCATGTATTTTAATTTGTTTCAATTTTAGTTTTTTTGTTTTTTTTTATTTTAAAATTTTAATTCTAACTCAAATAATATAAATACAATATGATTAAAATATAAATATTTAAAATTATCAATTTGAAAGATAATACTTAATTTTTTTTTTGGTAATCCAAGAATCTAAAACTAGCTTAAGCAATTCAAAGGCCTAGGCCTGAAGCATCCTCTTAGAGTCTTGAGATAGCATCCCAGGAGGCTTTGAGTAGATCTTCCCTTCAAAATCATCCATTAGAATCGTCTTTGTCAAAGTATTGATAAATTTCCAAAAGAATTATCATTTAGGATCTTTTTACCTATATCAAGCTTGAATTTTAGCATCATTAAGATCATATTAAGATCATTGTAGGCAACGGTGTATTCGCTGCACTCGACGATCCTGGGCAACACCATCTTGGAAACTCTTCAGTGCCTTGGCTTGTCGCGGTTCTCCCATACGAACTGCTTGCCTTGGCTTTTGCCTCATGTAACTTCCCGATCTTTCACGCCATAGTTCACATCAACTTGGTTGCTTTTCGACGCCTTCGCTTGCTCATGTCCCCCCATAAGGACTCAGCCTCCCATAATGGCTGTGCTTGCTTCGGCTCTTGCCGCCAAGTGATGAAATGGGCTAACACGCCCACAAGTGCATCTCTTCCGTAGGAACTCTTTCCTACAAGTCTTGATTTGCCTCGATTTGGACCTCCTTGTCCCTTGCGGCAAAGTCTTGGATCCCATCCAAACTTTGTTCCATCCGCGTTAAGAGTTAGGTCTTGCCCGACCTACACTCACTTAAAATTGCAAATCAAGCTCACAAGAACACAAGAATAGTGTTGAGATGTACCTTCCCCTCTGATTAGTTGGCATTTACTCAAGATTTTTGCGTCAGCCCTTCTTGCTCAATGAAGTCTGACACTCCCCGCATTGAACCCTTGTCATTGGAGTTCTTTGCGCGCCTAGGCCTATCTAGGCCATGGCTCCCTCTATGACAAAAAAGATAAATTACTTATTAAGTCACCCATTTATTATTTAGTTACTATTTTGATCACTCAATTATTATTTATTTTAAATCACACTTAATGTTATATTTTGGTTATGTTTTGGTGTCTCATCTTTAAAAAATTAGCATTGATGTTGATGTATCATCATAAGATAATATCATGTTATGACTGAAAAATAATTAAAAAAAAGGTCATGTTAGCATCATTGTTATTTTGTAACGGTAAGTTATCAATATATATATATATATATTCTCTTGGATAAAAAAATTATTATGTTTATATTGGTAAGCCTATAAAAAATTTGGATTCGCCACTGATTTTCAGTTTATTTTATCATATTTTGCATTATTTGCATCATGGGAGTTAGTTGGTGGAATTTGGGTTGATTTTCATATTTTATGTTGAAATCTGGTATGTTGATGCTATGGAATTGCTCCATGTTGTAGGTGATGTTGTGTTGCGATGTTGCGTCGAATCATTAAGTAGAATTGCCAAAAACTACTGAATCACCAGACGGTTATAGAACATTCTAGAATAGGGATAGTTGGTGCGATAGATGTAAAAAGGCCTAAAAAATTAGAAAACGTTGATTTTTTCTATTGGATGAAAGATTGACTTTGTTAGCCTATAAAAGGGAGTGAAGATCACACATTTCACATCTTTTTCTTCTTCATCATCTAATTTGTTTTCCACAAACCTACCTTCCGAGAGCCATGGTCCCCTAAATTCGTCGCTAGGACATACAATAGTAGTTGGGGGAGCAACATCATGTAGCAATGATGATCATCGTGAAATTCAACTTCTATTTTCATTTCTTGTTTTGAAAGAGTGAAGTGACAATTATAAAGTTTGTATATGTTCTTATTTTAGGATGTTATTTGGATTTGAACACAACATGTTTGATTAAATGTTTCTAATTATGTTTATGCTTAAACAATGATTTTATGTGTTGTAGCTTTACTGAGATAATTTTATAAATGAAGTTATCTTTAATATATGTGATTTTGATGATTTTTAGAGATGAAAGTTATTAATATTGCATGCTACTTTCTTACAACTTTGGTATTTTCAAAAGTAGAGTTAGCATATAGAAATGTGTGCTATCAATAGTTGATGCTTTGTTAACTATTTGATTACTAGAATTGGTGAAAATTGATTCTAGTTGATTAAGTATTGTTAATCATTGCACATCGTATGATAGCATTGTTACGTCATTATTATAACGAGAACTGCCAAATGACATTTGCATTTGTTAAGCCATTGATATGTTTGCTCTCCTGAATGTTACTGCACTACATGGCTTCTTCATTCTGATTTTAATCTTTTATTGCCTTGTTTTTATTTTTCTCGTTTCAACATACATATCTATTTTACATCTATTATCTCTTTTATATATATCACAACAATTCTAGTGCAACATTTGCTCTCTGTGGGTTCGATATCAAATACACTTAGTGTATCAACTTTACTACATGATATACAACACGAGCACTTACGTTAAATGTTGTAGTAACATTCGTAGCATCAAGTTTTTTACGTTGTTGTGGGGGAGCAATGGTAATGTATTAGAGTTTTTTTTTCTTTTTAACTTTTACTAACTTTGTTTATTTTCAGTTTATAGATACTTTCTTCTTAACTTAGTGTTGCTGGTGCATGACCCACAACAATAATTAAGACTTAGAGCCTTTCGGTTTCGAGATAGAACGAAGACTTCATAGACCCAATAGACAAGAAAACTATAATCAAACAAACATGAACGTTGGTGTTGATAACAATGTTTTACCATCATTGCAAAATGGTGATGATGACTTACCTACTAAAAATTGAGTACATCTGTCGAATTTCTACAACATTGATGACTGTAACAGGCTATCCGTGAGAATGTTGTGCCAACATTAGACAATCTAAATCATGGCATCATAAGACCAGTCATCCATGTTGTCCACTTTGAGTTGAAGATCGTATTGTTCCAAATATTGCAGTCAACGAGGTAGTATAGTGGTCCATTTAATGAAGATCCTAGAGCACACCTTAGAGCATTCATAGAAACGTATGATTATTTTATACATGAGGAAGCCTTGAAGTTGAAGTTGTTTCCTTACTCTCTTTTTAAAAAAAGCTAAAGTATGGCTCAATTAGCTGCCACCTAATGATATAACATCATGCAATGAGCTTGCCTAAAAATTTTGTTGCGTTACAACCCTCCCAACATTAATGCTAAATTAAGGAATGATCTTATATCATTCAAGAAAATAGATGAGAGAATCTATATGAAGCTTGGGAGCGTTTCAAATATTTGTTGCGCAAATGCCCAATGCATGGTTTCCAGCATTTGACACAAATAGAGGTGTTTTACAATGAATTGAATATGCAAACAAAAAATGTTTGTTAATGTTTCTTCCAATGAAACATTATTGGATAAGACCTACAATAAAGACTACGACATCTTGGAGATGATATTCAACAATGACTATAAATATCCCAATACGAGGATTATGTCAGGTAGATGCAATGTTGCAGCATTGGACAATGATGCTATCAACAAACTAACCTCACAAGTTATAACATTGGTTGAAATAATGAAAAATATGTAAAAGTATAGGGGTATGTATGAGGTAAAGTTACAATTATTCTCTGTTGTGTTTACTGTGGAGAAAATCATAATTTCGAGGAATGTCACATGGTGATATAACATTTAGGAATGAGCTTTCCCAAAATTTTTGCTACGTTTCAACCCTCCCAACATGAATGCTAAATTACTGAATGATCTCACATCATTCAAGCAAATGGAGGATGAGAACCTATATGAAGCTTGGGAGCATAGTCTATAATGGCGATCATAGTCTCTAATGGCGATCATAGCCTTTTTAGGATTGTTGTAGTCTTTTTAAGACTGTTGGGGTCGTTATCGTTTCCTCTTCTAACATGGGTTCAACATGGTTAGTATTTGGGGGTTCTGTAGGTGGTGAGAGAGGACACCACTAGTGGGACAAGGTTTTGAGCGTTCTCTACGTTTTGCATATTTTTCATCTACACTATATAATTTGTAACACCCAAAAATTGGGTTAAATTGATATGTTTACAAATTTATGAATCTTTTTTACGAATTCTTTTAATTTCTAAGACCTAGGTTATAATTAACCTATAAAGCTAAGGTAAATATACCTAAACACCTTATGTTAAATTTCCAATTTTTCTAATTTGAGAAAAAATCGTTGCTCATACTTTTTTCTCTCTCAATTTCTCTTTATTCACAATACATTTTTAGTTTTTTTTGTTGATTTATTGATGTTCAAGCTGTTGTAATTCTCACCTCCTACATCTTGTTATTCATTGTGTCATTCTCGTTCGTCTGGTATCCTTGGGTTGTCATTTGTTGGTAAATGGTAAAGGTTTAAATTTTTTTGTTTCGTTAAAAACCCTGATTTTGACGTTATTTTTTGCAAACCGACCACGATATGTTATTCCCTATGCATCAAAATATAATTCTAGAAATTTTCATCTTAAACCAGTCGCCAAAGGACCCTCCACGTGCCCCCACGTGTCCTTATACGTGTATGAGAGTGATTTTGTTGGTTCAACCTTGAATCGGTCTGACTGAACTGATTTGAACTGGCTAACCGAATCGACCTTGAACTGGTTAACCCATTGACCTAACTCGTTGAGTTTATCCCGACCCATTGACTGTTAACCATTGACCATTGAATTTGACCCATTGAGTTTGTTCGTTTTGACAAAATTTGATCCGAAATCCCTATTTTACGTCATTTATCGCTTAAAGTGTTAATTATATTAAGTAATTTGTGAGATTTTGGACTCACTTTTTGGTGTTATTTTATAAAGATGTTTTTGCATCTCCGTATCTCTCTTCGGTAGATCATGACCATTCTTGCTCAGTTCAGTTTGATTCCACATGTTTGTCTTGAGATACGCGTAAGTATTAATTAGTGGATTAAAGTCTATTTTTGCTTAGATGTATGATTTGGTAATCACTTAGTATTATGTTATTATTAGGTCTCTAGTCCGCAAGACCTAATACTACCGATCGTGGGAAGCGTAAGGCTTATTTAGTATCGATTAGCTGCTATAGATGTATCCTCTTGACATGCTCTATACATTTAATATGTTATGCTATTATGTTGTGTGTTGCTAACTATAAGCATATTTTTAAACTTAATATATATATTTGTGTTATGTCCAACTTTTGAATAATGTTGCATCACATTTAGTATATATATCGATGTATTTCTTATTCTACATAGGATTAAATCCCCATCCTGATTCTGCATGAAATTATATCCATATCTCGTTTCCATTTGGGATTCTCATCGGAGGGCTACATCCCCACTCTTATTTCTGTTTCTGACGAGAATTCTCTTCGAAGAAAACGTCCCCATCATGTTATCTACGACAAAAGGTAAATTTGTATGAATTGTTTGTTATAACCTCCCGATAATGATCAATGAGTTTACTATTGTCTGATTTTAAATTACATATTTATGACATGTATGATTTATTTATGATATGTTGTCAATATATGTTTTACTGTATAGGAAACACTGGGCTTAATAGCTCACCTTCTAGTTTGTCTTTTCATATTCCTTTAACCATTAGGACAACAATCAATACTTGAAGGATCATTTAGTTGATAGTTTCCTCTACTGACATCTTACGAATATTTTCAGTTTTATGTTATTCGTTTTCTATAATTTTCTATTTAATTATGAGATTTTTGGATATTAAATTATTTTATCTGCTTTGGACTTTAACTCGTATTATAATATCTTCTGTTTATGAATTGCTTTGAACTTTAACTTGTATTATAGTATCTATTATGTACTCTTACTATTATTTATGAATTTATTCTGATTTTTGGACGATGCATGGTTTAATATGAAAGTTTCATAATTTCTGTTAAATCGAATTATTGTTATGGTCTCCAAGATTCAGTCGTAACGTCTATGCTAGGTCTAGGTCTAGAAGATTACATATCTTTTGGAAAAAAAGTAAATCTATAATTAATATAATTAATCTAATTATAAATTATTATTATATCAATTATTTTGAGTGAGTCGTTTAAAAGATCAATTTAATAAATTGAATTCAACTTTGATCCTATAGTTTATAAATTTTAGGGTGTATTAATTCATCTAGTTACCTCAGTCGTTAAAAGAGGTATTGTTCTCCCTAAAGGTTATGAGTTCGAGCAATTGTGTCTGTAGGAATTAGAGTATTCTAAAAAATTAGAGTCTAACAATTTAGAGAGTAATAACATAATTTACTTAAATATAATTTACGATTAGTTGGTCATGATCTAAATTTTAAACTTTAAAAAATAATGACTGAAAACGATCCTATTAAAGTACACAATACTCTTCTTTCCATTAGTTTATCTTTTAATTTTATGACATAAATTGTAAATAATTTTTTATAAAATTTTTGATTTCGAAGTTATAAAAACTTCATCAAAATTAATTGAATCAATAGAGAAAGTTTGTTCGAACTCCCTAAATTCACCATCAAAAGCGTCCAATGACCTAAAAAAGTTTATCAACAAAGTTAATTTCGATAAACTCATCAATCGTAAGCTCAATTACATCAACAAAATTAACACTTTGGATATTTTCAGGATACCATATCGCTTTATAAACATTAAACTTAACGATTTCACCATCGAACTCTATTGTGAGAATACAGATTCTTACGTCAATTTTTGTATTGACAGTGCTAAGGAAAAGTTGCCCAAGGAGAATCTCAGATGAAGTATTTGAGCGATCATTTTCCATGTCAATGATATAAAAATACCCAAAAAATAAGAGAAAATAACCTCAGTGACCAAAAATCCCATATAATATACGATTTTAACCAACTTTTTCTGGATTTGCCAAAATGACCAACAAAATCGCAATGCGATCGCTAATTCGCAACGCGATCTCCATTATCGCAAATTCGCGTTGCATTTTCGCAATGCGATAGTTGAAAATCGCGTTGCGATGGTCTACAGTGTCGTTGCAATTTTCCCAATTCGCAATGCGAATAAGTAAATCGCAACGCGAATTGGGAAAATCGCAATGCGATACTGACTATCGCAATGCGATAATACAAAATCGCAACGAGATACTTACTTTCGCAACGCGATACTGACTTTTGCAACGCGATTCTGACTTTCGCAACGCGATAATACATAATCGCAATTCGATTTTCAAAGCGCCATTAGTATCCTGGCCAAGTATTTTATTTTTAAATTCCAAACACGAATATTAATATATTGGAACACTGAACCGTCCATAGTATATCCCGTAATCGCAACTCATAACCTAAAACCTAAAATCATAACTCAGTCCCATCTCCATCTCTCACTCTCTCACCCATCTCCGACGAAATCTGTCCCCATCTCCGGCGAAATCCATCTATCTCCATCTCTCAGAGCCACCCTCACAATCAGAAATGGAAAATCAACCAAATCAACCAACAAGGGTTAGTTTTTTTAATTATTTTCTTTTTGAATTTTTTGCATTATTATTAGGTTTTTCATATTGAAATTGATGATAAGTTTACTGGTAATTTCAATAATAGATTAACCATTTCACTTAGATTGCTTATTAAATCAACCGAGAATCGCAACGCGAAATGCAAATCGCAACGCGATTTTAGTTTCGCGTTGCGATTCTCTCGTTGCGATAGTCAAATTCGCGTTGCGATAGTCATTTTCGTGTTGCGATTTTCATTTTCAGAAACTATTCTTCTTCTGCAAATTGAAACTTGAATGAGTTGCATTACTTCAACCAAAAAACAAAGACAAATACGAAATTCACAGTGTTGTAAATTTAAGTTTGAAGAATAAACTACTACTCTTTATGTTTATTATTGTTTTTGGTATATCTTCACAGTGTAGTTTTTGGTATATCTAATTTAGTATGTTTATTGTTTTTGTAGAACTTTTATTCGGCTCAATTGACCTTGAGAAATAAAGTCAGCCTGGCCAAAACAATTGCGTCGAAGTTTTCACCTGCACAAAGAAAAATGTTTGAGGATACATGCTTCGGGCCATGGCTGAAAGTACAACATCCCGGTGGAGATGCGATGTTGACACACTTGTTTCTTCAAACCATGACTAGCGATCTACCAGAGACTATACAACGTCGTGATGAAGAGATATGGTTTGATTTTCCACCGGCGTATACGTGTTTTGGGCGAGAGGAGTTTTGCTTAATCACCGGTCTACGCTTCGGACACGATGATGTAGGTCGGTACACTAGACACATTACCCGCCCATCATGGCTATCCCGGGTTTTTCCTGAGCTGGAGAGGCCGAGTCTACACGTAGAAGACCAGACAAGATTGTTGAATAATAAAGACGGTTTTACTCGGATGGATGACGTCGACGTTGTCCGAGTATGCCTTCTAATTCTTTTGCATGCCGGCTTTTTAGGCAGAGAGGCCAGACAACCTATTCCAAATGATCTAATCAAATTTGTAGAAGACCTAAATGCGTGGAACCTGTTTCCGTGGGGCTCGTATTTATGGAAAGCTACATGGAATAAGTTATCGTCTGCCTTGGATGATCGAAAAAGTTTGCATGGCGATGGTTCCAAATACACTTTGACAGGCTTTATTTGGGCCTTTAAGGTAAGAATTTTTATATGATGTTTCCAAAATTATAAGTAATTATTTAACAATTACTAATGTTTGTTATTATATTGTTTGTAGATTTGGATATTTGAGGCCTTTCCCGCCATGAAGACATATGCAATAAAAACTTCAAATGATATTCCCAGGGCTATTTCCTGGAAGAGGAAACGGACCTTGCAATGGGAAGATTTACTACGATATACGACAATAAATAATGTAAGTTAACATAAATACTACCATATGTTTATAAACAAGTTATTACTAGTACACGTTTAACTTTGTTTGAGCTTTTATATTGTTAGGAGGCCAACACTCCTCTACAGAGGCTGACACCCACAGAAGCTGAGCTTGCCACTGATTGGTGGCAAGCTAGTAAGCGTTTTTTTGATGGAACGGTTGATGAGCAGCCTCCACTTCGGGAGCCATCACCTCGCCCAGAGCTATCACCTCACCCAGAGCCATCATCTGATCGACCCGGCTATACACCTCCACAACGACAGCCATCACCTATTCTGTCACATCATCGAGCCTCTTCTCCACCATCACCGCAAGATAGGCGACCGAAAAAGATGCCACAACGTTTATCTCCCTGTTCTCTACCTCCACCTCAACAGGATGAGTTAGGGGAGTTACGTGATGAGGTCAATGCCTTGCGTGAGGAGGTCGGTACTTTACGCAAAGACGATGGTGCATGGCGTGTTGAGGAGTCTACATTACGCGGTGAGGTAGCCGCTCTACGTGAGATGGTAGTATCGTTGCAGAATGAGGTTCATACTCTACGCAACGAGGTAAGTTTAAGATTTTTCATACTCGTAATTCATTCGGTTGTTGCCAATACTGCTAAACTGTTTTTGTTAGTATTTGTTTTTGGTTTTGTTTTTGTCTTTTGGTTGAAGTAATGCAATCCATTCAAGTTTCAATTTGCAGAAGAAGAATAGTTTACTTTCACAACACGAAAATGACTATCGCAACGCGAAAATGGCTATCGCAATGCGAAATGAAAATCGCAACGACAAAATCGCAATGCGAAATGAAATCGCAACGACAAAATCGCAACGCGAAATGAAAATCGCAATGCGATTTGTGTTTCGCATTGCGATTTTGTCGTTGCGATTTCATTTCGCGTTGCGATTTTGTCGTTACAATTTTCATTTCGCATTGCGATAGACATTTCCGCGTTGCGATAGTCATTTTCGCGTTGCGATTTTAAGTTTCGTGTTGCGAAAGTAAACTATTCTTCTTCTGGAATGTTTATATATGTTGTCCTTTTAAATGTTTATATAAATGCTTACTTCTGGAATGTTATCTGAGCATTTTGTGAACTATGATAGAATAATGACTTGGGTGAATACAATGCTAGTTTGAAACATATTTGTCTTTGTTTAATATCATGTATGTTTATTTACTGATTTATGTATTAATTTTTTTTAGCGGCCCGATAAGGTGGATGCTTTACGTCGGGTTTTCCTTGCACGACGGAGTTCACGCATCAGACGGCGTGGACGTGCTATTACGTCTCCGTTCACCCCAATGGTGCGAAGACTCCGCAAGAAGAAGCCCGACTCACCGGTCATCCCTCAAGAGTCCCCCTCCAATCGTTCAAGAGGCCCCTATTCTCCCTCAAGATTCCCCCCCCCCACCGTTCAAGAGGCCACTGTCATCGTTGAAGAGGTCCCTCCCACCATTCCAGAGCCCGATTCACATGGGGTAATATATCGAAGTATTGAGAAACCCCCACCGGTTCCGGACATGATGGATGAGAGTTGGCTCTCGTATGAGTTACCGGCTAGTACCCTTCCGGTATCTGAAGTGGAGAGGAGACAACTACCGGAAACAATTGTGGATAATACCCTTTGGGCTAAGACCACAGTTGATTTTTATCTACATGAGCGGAGCCAAGGGTGTTACACTGACATCAACAAACTCAACGATGAAATGTTTTTGTTGCTTGATCGGTCTTGGTGGGGTGTGCTATTAGGGGGTTGAAGACAGTGGCTATTTGGATGGGGAGGTAAGTCTTATATTTGTCTTATATATGATTTTGATTAATTTGTTTAAAAATTAATGTAATTCACTAATATATGTATTTTTTGTAAAACATCATATCGATGCGTGGGTGTCACGTCTACTAATAATAAGGAAGCTTAGGAAAAATAAAAAAATTCGCTATATACAATAATGCCGACGGCTTTTCACGCAGTTCACTTGAAGAATCAACGAGATGAATCATTTTTGTTGGGCAATGGACAAGCTAAACTTTATCCTGCATGGTGGGAGGTCGATAAGGTTAGTGTTTATTTTTTTAAATTTTTTAAAGGTGTTCATAAATAAATGCGCAAATAAATGAATTATTACTTATGATCGCAGGTGTTTATCCCTGTTTTGGAACGTCGTCACTGGCTTCTCGTCCAACTTCAGCTCCCATCCCTGAAGATAATAGTGTATGACAGCATGATCAATTACATATCACTGTCTGATTTGAGAGATATTTTCAAGGGATGGAGCTCTCATTTGGCTAAATTCTTGGATGGGATTAAGTATTGGAGTCATTCTGGACACAAGAAGCCAAAGAAGTTCAATGTCACAGTTGTCAGAGATGAGACCGCGCCACAGCAATCGCCGGGAGCCAGAGGGGATTGTGGTCCTCTCGTATGCCTTTGCTTGGCGCGTTTGACGACGGGAAGCACAGAGTTTTTACCTCCCACCGATAGAGATAGAGCTGCAGTAGGCTTGTGGTTTTGGCATTATATGGCTAGAGCAATATATTTGAGACGCTGCCTACCTGCATCCGCGTTATGAAAGTGTCCATTGTTAATTGGTAAGTCAAATGCAAGTTTTGTTAACATATATACTCCTTTTGGTTTAAAAATGTTTGGTTAAGTACCTAGAATTCAATAATTTGCTGTTTGTAGGTTTTAGATGTGTAGGAAGTCTTGTTTGAGCAAATGTTTGGTTTCTGCAGGTTAATCCTTAAGTGAGCTGCGTGAAATGGATGTACGGGGTCACAAAGTTGTTGATTCATTGATTCAATAATTGATGAAGAAATAAGAATTATTATTATTTTTTGATTGTTTAATTGATTTGTAAAAGATGATTTGTAAATGTTGATTTGTTTAATTGATGTGTACATAATTTGTGTTGAAATGTAATAGTTGATTTGTTGATTTTCAATCTGCTTTATGTTGAAGGCAAAACAGACTATCGCAACGCGAAATGCCTATCGCAACGAGAAAATCGCAATGCGAAATGAAAATCGTAATGCGAAATGAAAATCGCAACGAGAAAATCGCAATGCGATTTTCATTTCGCATTGCGATTTTCTCGTTGCGATAGCCATTTTCGCGTTGCGATAGCCATTTTCGCGTTGCGATAGTCAAATGAATGTCTAATAAGTGATAACAACTGAACAGATCATATCAATGTTCAAACTCAAGTTACTAATACATGCCTAACTGAAAATGTTAAAAGTGCACACATAAAATACACATAATGCAAGTTTTGTTAACATATATACTCCTTTTGGTTTGAAAATGTTTGGTTAAGTACCTAGAATTCAATAATTGTTAAAAGTTTATGCATGTTAATCCTCGTTGCCTTTTTCATTTCGCATTGCGATTCTATCGTTGCGATTTGAATTTCGCATTGCGATGGTCAAATGATTGCCTTTCGCAACGCGATTCTGACTTTCGCAACGAGATAATACAGAATCGCAATGCGAGTTTCAAAGTTCGCAACAGGTTTTAGTTTCGCAAGCCAAATTTTTTGTGTATATATCTACGCAGCAGCAACAACTCATAACCTAAATCCCTAAATCGCAACTCATTCCATCTCCATCTATCACTCTCTCCGGCGACATCCGTTCCTATATCCAACGACATCCTTCCCCATCCGGCAACAGGTCTTAGTTTCGCATCTCGTTTGTTTAGTTACAACCATGAAATCATCTAATGTTGATCATGTTTGGATAGATTTGTGTTTTGGAGGGTCATGGGAGAATGTTCATGGTGTTTTACAATATATGCCTTTACCCATGAATCTTCAACTAAAACTATCATTAAAGAAGTTAACTTATGAAACCCTAATGTTACGTGTTTCAAAGAAATTGAATTTAGAGCCCCTAAGTGGATTTAGGCTATCTTATCAGAGAAATGGTAAAGTTTATTTGTTAACCGACAATGAAGATGTTGAACGATTCATTGCTTACATTAATGTTTCAAGTGATGATGTTACATTGTATGTTGTTGAACCTAGAAGTAGTATTGTTGGGTCAGTAGCGGGTAGTAATCAACTAAGTAGGTCTCAAAACCCACAGCCTTTCTCTAATCTAAATCCAAATCAACTTTCAGCACCAAATTCCGGTTTTCGTATTGACCAATTAGACGATGATGAGCCAAGAGAAAAAATTGTGAGTACTAGTCAGTATTCGAAATTTGATCTTGGTCAATACCCGGACTTTGATATTGGTCAATACACGGATTTTGATGATGTTTCAGAAGAAGAAACAGACCCTGCGTGTAATGATTTTGATATTGGTCAATACCCGAATTTTGATGATGAACCACCCGTTGCCGAGGAAGATGTTGTTGATGATAATGAGGAGGAAGTTACGACTGTGAATGAACATGTTGAACATCCATTCTGTAATTCATATAATCCTGAAGAAGAAAAAGAAGAAGAAAAAGTCCCCGAAGAAAAGAAAATGCCACGGGAGTATAACTGGAATATGCCAGAATTACTTCAGCTACCGGAAGAAGAGTTGGCAAAGAAAGCAGTTGATTGTTACACAAAAGTTATTCGTATCAAGAAAGATGATTGTTTTGATACAAAGGAAGACTTGAAGATAGCTTTGTATACGAAATGTGTGGAAGATGACTATCAACTAAAAGTTAACAAATCAAGCAAAGATCGTTTCGAAACAAGGTGTACGATTGACAAAAACTGTACGTGGCGTATGATTGCAAAGAGGATAAAAGATTGCGCAATGTTTCAAGTTAGGACTTTTATTGATAAACATACATGTTCAAGAACCCAAATTTTCCTCACCATAGACAGGCAAACAAAAAGGTGTTGGGTGATTTTCTGGCTGAGTTAATGTTTTTGAATGGCAGGGTATATCGGGGACATGAAATTATGACTGACATGAATGCTCGGTTCAAGATTAGTATATCATATTCTCAAGCTTGGAGAGCCAAATGTTATGCCTTGGAATTGTTGAGAGGGTCGCCAGAAGCATCGTTTGCCCAACTGCCGGCTTATTGTCACAATTTAAAGCTGAAAAATCCTGGGTCGGTAACTCATATCAAAACAGATAGAGATGGACGCTTTGAGTTGCTGTTTATCGCCATTGGTGATGCGGTTAGTAAATCAATATAATTCTGTTGACTCATTTCTGTTAGTTACATGCATTTCACATTTAAATGATTATATTTCTTGTGTATATTATTTTGTAGATTCGTTCGTTTATTACTTGCATGCGCCCAGTTATATAGTTGACAGAGCACATTTGAAAGGTCGATACCTTGGAGTAAACTTAGCAGTAGCCATGGATGCTAACAATGGGATATTGCCAATAGCTTACGGGGTTGGCAAATCTGAAACCTCTGATTCATGGACATGGTTTATGGGGCATCTTAGGGATTGCATAGGTCCTATTAGCAATCTGACAATCATATCCGATAGGGCAAACTCAATTGGCAACGCTGTTAGAAGGTGTTTCCCAGATGCTTTTCATGGACTTTGTGGTGTTCATTTGTATAGAAATCTAAAATCAAGGTCTGCTGGTATAAAAGCACAAATGGACATATTGGAAGGCTGTAAAGGCTTATCGGGAAGTGGATTTCAATAAGCATATAAACTGTTTAAGACGTGTTTTGCCTCAGTGTGCTCAAACACTAGAAGATGTCGGGTTTGAAAGATGGTCAAGAGTACATCAACTTGGAGCAAGATATGGTTTCATGACGTCTAATAGTGTAGAATCAATTAACGCTCTAAGTCGTCATTCCCGGAAATTACCCATTACTATGTTAATGGAGTTTTTTCGAGCCTCTATTCAACAGTGGTACTACAAGAAAAGAAACCATGCAGGTATTATTTCTTTGAATTCGTTACTTATCATATATTTTACTAAGTATTATTTATTTAAATTTACAGGAACATTGGAACATCGTGTTACACCATGGACTGAAAAAAAGATAACGAAACGTGTTGTGAAGTCAACGTCATGGAGAGTTGAACCATGTTCAAACACTTTGTTTGAAGTACTGTATAATAACTTAAATGGGCTTGTCGATCTAAATGCAAGGACGTGTAGTTGTATGAAATGGCAAACATCTGGTTATCCGTGTGGCCATGTTATAAAAGTTGCTCTTCATCTAAACCAAGATGATTCAAGCACATACGATATGGATTGCTACACTACAGAAGTATATCGACATACTTATGCCGAGATTGTCTACCCTATTTCACATCCTTCTGAGTGGGACATACCATATGACTTACAAACAGTTTTGCCACCAGCCATGGACAGAAGGCTACCTGGCCGACCAAAAAGTCACGATCGTATACTGTCTAAGGGTGAAGAGAAGAAGAGATCGACATGTAGTCGGTGCAAGGAAAATGGTCATACAAGGTTGACATGTGGATCACCAGTGCCATCACAATCATCTTTTCCTCTACCAAAATATGGATCATCATCAAAATCCAAAGCTCATATGGTGTCAAGAAAAAGGCAATCAAAATTGCAATCATCTTTAAAATCCCAATCACAACTGGCTTCACCTTTTGGGACTGTTAACTTAGGTGATTTTTAAATGCAAACGTTGTATTATGTAGATTTTATGTGTGAACTTTTAACTTTTTCAGTTAGGCATGTATTAGTAACTTGAGTTTGAAAATTGCTATGATCTGTTCAGTTGTTATCACTTAATAGGTAATCATCTTAATGTCTATCGCAACCCGGAAATTACTATCGCAATGCGAAATGAAAATCGCAACGAGAGAATCGCAATGCGAAATAAAAATCGCAACGCTAATTTCGCAATGCAAAATGAAAATCGCAACGAGGGAATCGCAATGCGAAATGAAAATCGCAACGCGAATTTAATTTCGCGTTGCGATTCTCTCGTTGCGATTTTCATTTCGCGTTGCGATTCTCTCGTTGCGATTTTCATTTCGCATTGCGATAGTACTTTTGCCTTCAACATAATGCAGATTGAAATCAACAAAATCAACCATTACATTTCAATCAATTAAACAAGCACAAATAAGAATTATGTTAACATCAATTAAACAAATCAACTTTTACAAATCACCTTTTACAAATCAATTAAACAATCAAAAAATAAGCAATAATTATTAGAGAAAATAACACTTCTACTATTGAATCAACTTTTGCAGCCATACATCATTTTCACGCAGCTCACTTCTGAGATTAACCTGCATAAACCAAACATTTGCTCAAACAACACTTTCTACACATCTAAAACCTACAAACAGCAAATTATTGAATTCTAGGTACTTAACCAAACATTTTCAAACCACAAGCCTATAAACATACCAATTGTTTATGGACATTTTTATAACGCGGATGCAGGTAGGCAGCGTCTCGTATATATCGATCTAGCCATATAATGTCGAAACCACAAGCCTACTGCAGCTCTATCTATCGGTGGGAGATAGATACTTTATACTTCCTGTGATCAAACGGTCCAACGCCAAGCATACGAGAGGACCACAATCCCCTCTGGGTCCTTTCGTTGTTGTGGTGCGGTCTCGTCTCTGCTAACTGTAATATTGAGCTTCTTTGGCTTCTTGTTTCCAGAACGAGTCCAATAATTTATCGCATCCAAGAATTTAGCCAAATAAGAGCTCCATCCCTTAATAATATCTCTTAAATCAGCCAATGATATGTAATTTATCATGCTGTCATATACTATTGCCTTAAGGGATGGGATCTGAAGCTCGACGAGAAGCCAATGGCTACGTTCCAAAACAGGGATAAACACCTACAATCATAAGTAATAATTCATTCATTTGCGCACTTATTTATGAATACCTTTAAACTCAATCTAAAATAAACACTAACCTTATCGACCTCCCACCATGCAGGATAAAGTTTAGCTTGTCCATTGCCCAGCGTAAATGATTCATCTCGTTGATTCTTCAAGTGAACGGCGTTAAAAGACGTCGGCATAATTATATATCGTGTATTTCTTTATTTTCCTTAAGTTTCCTAATTATTAGAAGACGTGACACCCACGCATCGATATGATTTTACAAAAAAAGACATATATTAGTAACTTACATAAATTTACAAAAAAATAATCAAATTAAATATAAGAAAAATATAAGACTTACCCCTCCATCGAAATAGCCATTGTCTTCGACCCCTAATAATACGCCCCACCAAGACCGATCAAGCAACAAATAGATATCATCATTGAGCTTGCATATGTCAGTGAAACACCCCTGGCTTCGCTCATGTAGATAAAAATCAACTGCGGTCTTAGCCCAAAGGGTGTTATCCAGAATTGTGTCCGGTAGTTGTTCCCTCTCCACTTCAGATACCGGTATGGTACTGGCCGGTAACTCATACGAGAGCCAACTTGAATCCATCATGTCCGGCACGTCAGAGGGTTTCTCAAGAATCCTACATATGACGCCATGTGAATCGGGCTCTTGAATGGTGGGAGGGACCTCTTCAACGATGACAGTGGCCTCTTAAACGGTGGGAGGGGACTCTCGAGGAATGATAGGGGCCTCTCAATGATAGGAGTGGACTCTTGAGGGATGACAGTGGCCTCTTGAACGGTGGGAGAGGACTCTCGAGGAATGATAGGGGCCTCTTCACGATAGGAGTGGACTCTTGAGGGATGACAGGCGAGTCGGGCTTCTTCTTGCGGTGTCTTCGTACTATTGGGGTATACGGAGACTTAATAGCACGTGCACGCCGTCTGATGCGTGAACTCTGTCGTGCAAGAAAAACCCGACATAAAGCATCCACCTTATCGGTCCGATAAATAATTAAATACAAATATCAGTAAATAAACGGACATGATATTTAAACAGTGAAAACAATGACAAATATATTTCAAACTTCAACCAAAAGACAAACAAAGACAAATACTAACTTCACAGTGTTAAAGAATACACAGTTTAGCAGAATTGGCAGCAACCGAATAAATTTACTTCAACCAAAAGACAAAACCAAAAGACAAATATTAACTTCACAGTGTTAATAAACAGTTTAGCAGTATTGGCAGCAACCGAATAAATTTACTAAGCAATCTAAGTGAAATGGTTAATTTAAGTGAAATTACGAGTAAATTTATCATCAAGTTAAATATGGAAAATCTTAAACTTACCTCGTTGCGTAGAGTATGAACCTCATTCTGCAACGATACTACCATCTCACTTAGAGCGGCAACCTCACCACGTAAAGTAGACACCTCCACACGCCATGCACCATCATTATCGCGTAGAGTACCGATCTCCTCACGCAAGGCATTGACCTCATCACGTAACCCCCTTGACTCATCCCGTGGAGGTGGAGAATAGGGAGATAGAAGTCGTGACATCTTTGCCGGTCGCCTATCATGAGGTGATGGTGGAGAAGAGGCTCGATGATGTGACGGGATAGGTGATGGCTCTCGTTGTAGAGGTGTATAGTCGGGTCGATCAGGTGATGGCTCTAGGTGAGGTGATGGCTCTCGAAGTGGAGGAAGTGGAGGCTGCATCATTCGTGCCATCAAGAAAATGCTGACTACTTGCCACCAATCAGTGGCAAGCTCAGCCTCCGTGGGTGTCAGTCTCATTAATGGAATGTTGGCCTCCTAAAAATATAAAAACTCAAACAAAGTTAAACGTCTACTATTAATAACTTGTTTATATATGATAGTATTTGTGTTAACTTACATTATTTATTTTCGCATATGGTATTAAGTCTTCCCAATCCAACAGACGTTTCCTCTTCCAGGAAATAGCCCTGGGAATATCATTTGAAGTTTTTATTGCATATGTCTTCATGACGGGAAAGGCCTCGAATATCCAAATCTACAAACAATATAATAACAAACATTAGTAATTGTTAAATAATTAATTATAATTTTGAAAACATTATATAGAAATTCTTACCTTAAAGGCCCAAACAAAGCCTGACAAAGTGTATTTCGACCCATCACCCCGCAAACTTTTGCGGTCATCAAAGGCAGACGACAACTTAGTCCAGGTAGCTTTCCATATATACGAACCCCACGGAAACAGATTCCATGCATTTAGGTCCTCTACCAATAATATTAGCTCCTGAGGAATAGGTTGTCTGGCCTCTCTGCCTAAAAAGCCGGCATACAAAAGTAGTAGAAGGCATACTCGGACAACATCGACGTCATTCATCCGAGTAAAACCATCTTTCTTATTAAACACAATTTCTTCATATCGTCGACGTGTAAGTTCGGCTTCTCTATTGACTCATCAGGAAAAACCCTGGATAACCATGATGGGCGGGTGATATGACGAGTGTACCGGCCTACATCATCGTGTCCGAATCGTAGACCAGTGATTAAGCAGAACTCCTTCCGCCCAAAACAAGTATACGCCGGTGGAAAATGAAACCATATCTCTTCCTCACCACGTTGTATACTGTCGGGTAGATCTCTAGTCATAGTCTGAAGCCACAAATGGGTCAAATTAGCATCTCCACCCGGATGCTGTACTCTCAGCCATGGCCCGAAGCATGTTTCCTCAAACAATTTTCTTTGTGCAGGTGAAAGCTTCGAAGCAATTGTAGTGGCTAGGCTAACTTTATTCCTTAATGTCAATGAAGCCGAAAAAATTTTCTACAAAAACAATAAACATACCAAGTTAGATATACCAAAAACTACACTGTCAAGATATACCAAAAACAATAAACATAAATAGTAGTTTATTCTTGAAACTAAAAATTTGCAACACTGTTTTGTCTTTTGGTTGAAATGAAAATCGCAATGAGATAATGAGAATCGCAACGCGGAAATGACTATCGCAACGAGAGAATCGCAACGCGAAATGAAAATCGCAACGCGAAATGAAAATCGCGTTGCGATTTTTATTTCGCGTTGCGATAGTTATTTCCGCGTTGCGATTTTCATTCTCGAAACTATTCTTCTTCTGCATTACTTCAACCAAAAGACAAAACAAAGAAAAATACTAACTTCACAGGCTAAACAGTTTAGCAGTATTGGCAGCAATCGAATGAATTTAATAAGAAATCTAAGTGAAATGGTTAATTTATTATTGAAATTACCAGTAAACTTATCATCAATCTCAATATGAAAAACCTAAAATAATGCAAAAATTTCAACAACAAAAAAACTAACCCTCGGAGGTTGATTTTCTATTTCTGAATGATTGTGAGGGATTTTTGACTGTGAATGGTTGTGAGGGATTTCGCCGGCGATGGGGACGGAAATCTTCGGAGATGGGGACGGATTTCGCCATAGAGAGTGAGAGATGGAGATGGGACTGAGTGTTGTGATTTTGGGTTTGAGGTTATGAGTTGCGATTACTGTGGACGGTTCAGTTTCCGATTTATTAAGAAAACATTCGTGTTTGGAATTTGAAAAAAAAATACGCGTTAATACGAATGGCGCTATGTAAATCGCGTTGCGAAAGTCAGAATCGCGTTGCGAAAGTCAGTATCTCGTTGCGATTTTGTATTATCGCATTGTGATAGTAAGTATCGCATTGCGATAGTCAGTATCGCATTGCGATTTTCCCAATTCGCGTTGCTATTTACTTATTCGCATTGCGAATTGGGAAAATCGCAACGACACTGTAGACCATCGCAACGCAATTTCCAACTATCGCAACGCGAAATGCAACGCGAATTTGCGATAATGGAGATCGCGTTGCGAATTAGCGATCGCATTGCGATTTTGTTGGTCATTTTGGCAAATCCGGAAAAAGTTGGTTAAAATCGTATATTATAAGGCATTTTTGGTCACTGAGGCGATTTTCTCAAAAAATAATTTGTATACTTTTACTAAGACGTTCTCCAATACTTCTTCTGAGTAGATAACTGAGCAATATGCCAATTGAATGGTAACTCTCGTGTCCTTCAATGGTTCGGCTAAAATAGTATTATAAATGGATAGAGGTATCAAGTTTATTGAGGCTCCCAAATCGCACATCGCACGTTTTATGCCCACTTTGCCAATTTTACAAGGTATGGCGAACATGCCTTGGTCCTTTAACTTTGGTGGAAGCTGTCGGGTCAAAACCACAGAAACATGCTCTCCAAGGTTTACTTTCTCATGTCCGGTAAGTCTTCTTTTAGTAGTGCAAAGCTATTTAAGGAAACGTACATACCTGGGCACCTTCCGAATTACTTCTAAGAGTTGAATATTGATCTCAACTTTTCGGAAGACGTCTAAAATCTCCTTCTCCTTTGCTTGATTGTCTTTCTTTATGAATCTCGCTAGGAAATGAGGTAGAACAACATATGAAGAAGGTGCATCTTCAAAAATTAGATTATTCTTTCTTTGAATTGTGGCGTCATCTTCCTTTTGGGATTTGGCGTCAATTACTTTTTCATTCTTTTGAGATTTGACATCAATCTCCTTTTGGATTGGTTGTTCGATGACTGTTCCTCTTCTTAGAGTGATGTTACTCATATTCCCCAGTGGGTTCGCTTTAGCTTGTGAGGGAAGTTTGTCGTGTGATTCTAAGCTGCCCACAGTTTGTGCCAATTGACTGATCTACTTGTCAATTTCTTACAAGTGTGACTCCATGCAGTTCTAAAATTTTTTATTGGGATTGTTCCAATCATTCCACGAGGGTCTCGAGTGAAGTCTTTGGCGGTTAATATGGTTGTGGTGGAGGCGGCCTTGGCTGGTAAGATTGTTTGGGCCTAAGGTTTTGCACATACCTGAAATTAGGATGATCTCACCATCCCAAATTGTATGTGTTTCTATAGGGATTATACGACCTTTGGGGAAGTCCTGGAAAATTTCCCATGGTATTCACTTATGCGCTTGTTTCATCTTGGAGCGTTAGGCAGCAATCAGTTGGGTGGTTTGGCATCGTACATATCCCGTATACTTTGGTTGATCCATTATTTCTTCCAATAAGAGAATTAACTATATTAGTTAATTTGTTGATTTTATTTTCAAGTGAAACGTTGCTTAACTCGTTAATTCACTCTCAACAGTTAATCGTTCGGTTGAATTCACTCGATGCACCAAACTGTTGAGATTTGGCTGCCATCGTTGAAATTAATTCAATCACTTGGTTTGGTGTCATATTGACGAGAGCTCCCCTACTTGCAGCGTTGATCATTTTCATTTCCATCGGAAGTAAGCCTTCGTAGAAATATTGTAGAAGTGTCTGCTCGGTCAATCCGTGTTGCGGACAACTCGCACATAGTTTCATGAATCGCTCTCAGTAGTCGTAAAGCTATTTTTCGTGCTTTTGTTTAATTTCAAGTATACTCCGCCTTAATTCACTTGCCTTCGCTGTTAGGAAAAATCTATTGAGAAAAATACGATTTAAATCAGCCCAAGTATTTATCGAATTTGGTGGTAAATAAAATAGTCATTCTTTCGCTATGCCATATAAAGAAAATAGAAATGCTCGTAATTTAATTTGATCTTCGGATACTCCCTGACGTTTCATGCTTGAAAAACCCAATGAAATTCCGCTAAGTGCTTGTGCGGGCTCTTGCTAGGAAGATAGTGAAAGGTAGGAAGTAGATGTATCACTCCCGTTTTGAGTTGAAATGGCATTTCACCTTGAGGGAAAGCGATGCAGATTGGTTGTTGTACCGTAGGAGCTGCGACTAGTTCGCGAATTGTTTGATCACCTATTGGTTCTGGGTGTTATACGTCGTGCATTGGATCGACAATGGGTGTGTGATCGGCGTCGATTGGATTGGTGGATTGCGTGGAATCCATCGATTCCTCGTATGTGGCATAAGTTGAATCTTCGAAATTTGACAGCTCTTACCGTTTTCTTCATTTTCTCCTGAAGTGTTTGACTGTGAATTTGTCTAATGCGCTTCGATTTTCAGAAAAATATATAAGTAATATTTTATATATGATTATAACACGCAAAAATTATATGAATATACGAATTATTGAATTTAGAATAAAAAACTTAACATCCCTTTAATATATTCTTCTTATTATTTGTATTCGATGTATTGACCGTGTACAAAATTTGAAATATCATTAAAAATAAAATTTAATTTTAAAATTTTATGGTATTGTATCATCATTTAGTTCAAGAAAAATATATAAATTTTATAGATTGTAATGTATTGTATATAAATTAAAATATTTGTAAATAACCAGGAAAGGGGCAGAAGAGCCGAAAGCTTATTTTATTGATTGTAGTTTTCTTATAGTTGACTTATCAATTTTCCAAGAAATCGGGCATTAGGGCAAATGGGAAATGGAATATTATATATTGAATTTTATTTTCTGAACTTCGTGAATTTGGTGTGCATATGTATATCTCTCCTTTGTATAATTGTATTTGAACGTTAATAAAATACAATTGAATTTGAAGACCGACTCCTTCAAACCAACTCGAGGAATACGACAAGGGTGTTCGCTTTCACAATACTTGTTCGTTCTCTGCATGGAAAGATTAGCACAGGCGATCCAAAGTGCCATCTCGTAGGGCGAGTGGAAACTAATTAAACTTTCCAGATATGGACCACGACTAGCACACTTGTTCTTTGCGGATGATCTTTTACTCCTGGTCGAAGCATCACTAGAACAAGTTGATGTTTTCCAAAGGATACCCAATGATTTATGCATCAGTTCCGGTCATAAAGTGAGTCTAGCAAAAATAACGATCACATTCTCAAAAAATATAAGTATACAACTGCAAAGCGATATCAGAAGCGAGTTCCAGTTCAAGTTGGTAAACAAGCAAGGTAATTAACTTGGAACCCCACTACCAGTACCTTATTCAAAACATAAGGGACCGATTGTCGGGATGGAAGGCTCAACATTTATCAATGGAGGGAAGAGCAACTCTAATAAAAAAAACCGTCCTTAATGCATGCTCATACCATATTGATAATAACCTACAATCACTCAAATATATGACACTTAAGTTGTGATAGAATTAATTGTTATGTTCTGTATTAGTCTATTTTAAATTTTATTGACTCTTCCAAGATTATGAATATTATTATATTTTTATTTATTTAATAAAACTAATTGTAATTATAGATTTAAAATTTAAAGATATATAGATCTCTCATATATTTATTTTTTATCAATCATCATCTGATATAAACTTAACATTCATTCAATACCATTTATAAATATGAATTTTTTTAATTTATAAGTAAACTTTACACGTATTTGTGATGTTGATTAATATAGGCAAAATAATAATTTACTAAATTCTAACCCAAAAGGAACGCATACACTAGAAGTTATATTATGTTATTTACTTCTTCATATAAAAAGGATAAATTATTTATTTTATTTTGTCATTTAATTATTTTTTTTAATAAACTCGTATGTAATATAATAATTTTTTATTGATTGATGAGTTTACTCAGGTCAATGTTATCACTAAATTATAGTATATAATTATATAATTACGCTTCATTAAGGTATAGAGGAATTAAAATTTCCTTTATTAGTCTCATTAGACCCTTAAGTTACTGTGTTGATTTTTTTCCCAATCAACCAATCAACAAATAAAAAGTTGAAATCTGTCAGTTGCACGATCGTAATTTTCTCATCCAACAGTGGCATTCGTCTTACCATCTCGAGAAAAAGGAAAGATCCTCTGCTTTTTCGTTAACCTCTCCAAAGTTTTCCCTTTTTTTTTAAAAGAAAGAAAAATCATTTTCCCTAAAGCCACCATGGCAATGGCTTGCCTCCCCAAGCTCCGAGTTGCCACCGCCGCTGTTTCCTCCTTCGTTAATCCGCTCCGACATCGGATCCGGTCCTTCGGATCTGCCGCCGCGTTGGAGATCCCCTACGACGATGAATACTACGAGTACGAACAGGCTAACCGGGACCGGCGTTCAGCTCAGCCGAAGATTGACTTGGATGGATCGGCGACAGACAGGGGAGTACAGTGGGTGCTTATTGGGGAGCCTGGGGTCAAACGACATGCTTATGCTGAGAGGCTGTCGAAGCTTCTAGAAGTTCCACATATTTCAATGGGCACCCTCGTTAGACAAGAGCTTAATCCCCGCTCTTCTCTTTACAAACAGGTCTATATCTTTTTTTTTCCTTTGTGAATAAATTTCTATATTCTTTAAAGTTGGGTATTTTCGTTGTTAATTTTAATGTTTTCTTTGAGTTTTGGGTTGCTTTTTCGCGCTTTGAAGGTTCCTGTAATATTGGAGAAGATTTATTTTTTAACTGCAAAAGATTACAAAAAAAAATCTGTTATTTGATTGTCTGATTAAAGAACTTTGTTTTTATATATAATATAGTGAAGAACGCTAATGGGTTGGTGCCATTTGGGTTTAGATTGCAAATACTGTGAATGAAGGGAAGCTTGTACCGGAGGATGTAATTTTTGCTTTGTTATCTAAGAGACTTGAAGAAGGTTACTATGGAGGTGAAAATGGTTTCATTCTTGATGGGATTCCTCGTACCAGGATCCAAGCTGTAAGTCATCTATGATTCTGATGGTGTTTGCAGCTATAGTTTCTCCATTATTATATATAATCCTATTCAACTTTAGCCTAACCAATCTCATTTTGGTGCTAATTTTTCTTTAATTTTTGAAATGCTGAGTGCCCCCTTTTTCTTTAACGTTTCATTGAAATGCTTGTTCACTTGTTTTATTTTTTTTTTGCAGGAGATTCTTGAACAAATTACTGATATTGATCTGGTTGTGAACTTTAAATGCACTGAAGAGTATATGTTGAAAAGTTCAGAAAGTGAGGTTCTTCACTTAGGCCATTCCAAAGATGTAGGAAGTTCCTGGAAGAAAAATGTCCATGCATACTCAGAGCAGGTAATAATATTCACTGGTGGATTACATTCATTGGTCCCCAGCATTTTGTTAGCCCCCTTTTTTTTAATTATTCTTTGATTAGTGAAATGCATGTGTGAATGTGATAAACTATTAGATTCTTGAAATCTGGAGCGAAATTCTTTAACTTTTACTAGCCGACTAATCATTTTTGATGTACATAGGCCAAGTCAGTGGAGGATTATTACAGTTGGCAAAAGAAGCTTCTCAACTTTCAGGTCTCCAGTACACCGGCAGATGCATGGCAAGGTCTTTTGGCTGCATTACATCTCCAGCATATTAATGCTCTCACCACTTCACAGAACCTGACGGCGTGATCATCCTTGTTCTTGAAAACTAGTGTTTACTTTTGATATTACGGCATCATAGTAAATATGTAACTATTGAGTGATAGACAAGTTTTTGAGTGTTGCAAACAACCTTAGTTGGATTTGCCACTGAAGTTTTGTTTTCCTTTTGTTACTATGCAGTTTGAAAGTATGTAATGTAGCTTTGGCTAAGGGCAGATATGATCATTGTCCCATATAATCGCTTCTAATATAAGGATTGCATTGTCTTCTTCATTTATGTTTACATTATTTTGTTTTTCTATTCAGAAATGCCTATATGGAATAACAAGCAGAAATTTACTTACGTATTTACTGCTCAAGAAGGGGAAAAAGTGAAGGAAAAAAGTCTCTCTTAATATTTTAGGTTCAAGTCATATGCATATGGAAGATGTCAACTCATCAAGATTTATAAGACTAACCTCGACTTCCAGGCATTAAGGAGATGCATATGGAAGATGTCCATGACCACGGAGCCAACAAAAGGTCTAAAGTTTGGGTGCTGAACCCCTTCCCTATGGATTTACTTAGAAGCATGTCCTTGGGAAGATCATGAAATCATTAAGGCATTAAGGAGATGCAAATACTTTGACAAAGTCGCTTGTCGTTCGTCACTGTCATCCTGGTCATTAGCATCTCCAACCAAGTCATTGACGTTGATACTAAAGAGATCAGTCAACCATCTAGACCAGTTTCCGATCTGACATCCACAAAAATGAAATTGCTTTACTTCAAAGAAGAAAAACCAAGGTACTGTCACCATCTTAACCACCATGGAAGTAACAAAATATTACCGACAGTCGTAACTACCACTGTATAATGGTTACAGTGGATTATGATAAATGTGATACACCATGATCAAACTCAACGATTAAATCCCAAGGCTAACACATTTCAGTTGAGCACCGGCATCGAAACTTGTTTTCCCAGCTGGAATGGGAAGCACCAGAGGATCGCTAATGGGGTCAGACACAGGATCGATTGGGATTTCATCAGCAGAATCACGAAGAATGGCATTGAACATTGGCACATCTAATCTAGCCACGCATTGCTCCTTTTATCTAGATGCACAATAAGGATGAATTATAACATAAAATTAAAAGGGTAAAAATCTCACAATAGGTAAACATGACCGGTGACAGTTCCCATAATGATGACAAAGAAACCAACAAAAACATTACCATTATGGTAAAATTCCATAGCAGTCTCTAAATAAAAAAGAAAGCAACAACCAGGTTAGATCTTTTAGATTTTCTTAAATAGTTTTTGCCTCCAATGCTTTTATAAGTCTCTTATGCTCGTTTAAATGTTACTACACTGACAAGAAAGCCAGTACTTTCAGAAGCCATAGTCAACCCACTGCAATATTCAGTGTTCTTGTGTGCCTTTTATCTATTTCCGAAAGCAAAATATACATACCAATTTAGACAGCAAACACAAGCAGCCACAGTCGTGCCCTGCAGCTCGAACTGGGCAGAGTCTTTCACAAGCCTCCTTGAAAGCCTTCTTCCAATGGTCTAATGAAAAGTTCCCTCGGTCTTGATTATTTGAACTGCGAATCCCCCGTAACTTTTACTTGAGCCAGAGCCGGTACCTTTATCAATTTCCTTTCTAGCCAAGGACTGCATATGTGGAGTGAGAGTCTTGAGATAGTAATAAAGACAAGTCGGCTGTCCCAATCATTAGATGTTATATTTTCCTTTCTCCTGGGAGAGGATTCTTTCCATTTCAGCGGAGATGATGCTGGTTTCTTCCCCTTTCCACCTCCATTTCTTTCCATAGGTCCAGCAGAAAGTGGTGACTAAATCTCCAATGTTTTCGCTTATAATTGCTCGCAACACAACACAGTTTGACAACCAGAACGTCAACCTGTAGTCAGCACACATATGATCTATGAGCTAATGAGAAATCATGCATATGATTTATGAGGTTAAATTACAGCAGGGACGAAACCAGGAAAAACTGTTTGGGGTGAAAAGTTAAATTAAAATTTTTTAAGGGGCAAAAATGAAAAATTAATACTATATTAATTTAAAATTTACACTTTTTGAAGAGACTAAATCATAAATTGACATTTATGAGGGAATCGAAATATAATTTTACCATTGTACTCATTAAATATGTTAAAAATTTGAAGGGACTAAAAAACAGTTTCATAATCCCTGAATTACAGCCAAGACTTTTGTGAAAATCCAGCTTCAGCTACTGGAGATTGAGGACTGGACTAATAGAACTTTGACGTCAGATAGAATAATAATTATCCTGCAAGCGCTCCAACAAATGATTCACAAGAGAAAATTCGCCCAAAAAAACCAGAGAAAAAAGTCTCTAGGGTTTAATAAAATATTATAAATTCAAAACCACCAAAATCAGTCCACAAGCCGGACTGTTATAGCCAAAAATCGTCTTTATTCGAATTTTGCCAAAAATAGCAAAATCCCGAAAATCACTCTAAATTGAAATTTGAAATAAAATAAACAATCTCCAAAAAATACGGCCTAAATCGGATTTAAATTGACTTCCTAATTGACAATCGAAATATTACCATAAATAGTAAAAAATATTTAATTTTAGTGATTCGGAGGGGAAAACGGCAGAATTTGAGGTTGAAAAAAAGGCCACACGGTAGCTCAATATGGAAAGCGTGCGCGTCGAAAAGAGCTTTCCGGATTGGGGTCTTATGCGCGATTCTGACACCTGTAGCCAAAGTTATGGCCAAAAGACTGAAACATACTCAAAACGACCCCAATGAGAAACATGTCACAATCAATTCCCGCCTTTGCGCTGATCAGCCAATTCATGGTATCTCAGCGCCATCAAGGTGCAATCTGACAGCTCATCATCATCTGTCTCGGATCCCCCTACATCAGTCACCCCGGGTTGGAAAGAACTCGTCCTCGAGTTCAGATTAGTGTCATCAGAATCCACAAAACAATGACTCATGTGTTTCACATTAAAGACATCGGAAGTTTTCAAGTGGCTGGGAAGGCGCAACCTGTAAGCATTATCATTGATCTTCTGCACGACCTCACAAGGTCCAATCTTTCGATCCTTAAGCTTATTATACTCACCAACATGAAAACGATCACGAGTTAATACAGCCCAAACAAAATCACCAACATCAAAAAGTACCTGACGACGATGATTGTCGACCCGAGTCTTGTACTTGGTATTGCTCTCATGAATGGTTTGTTTCACCTGCTCATGGATACCCCGAAGATACTTTGCCATCTCATCTGCTTTAGGACTGAAATGACCTATACGTGGAATAGGGGCTAAGTCCAGCACCCCGGATAGGTTCTGACCATAGACAATCTCAAATGGGCTTAAATCTGTGGTTCTGTTTTTTGATATGTTGTAGGCAAATTCTGCCTGAGGCAATGCCAAATCCCACTGCTTCGGCTTCGTTCCTGCCAAACACCTCAAGAGGTTTCCCAAACTTCGGTTCACCACCTCGGTCTGGCCATCCGTCTGGGGGTGGTAGGCGCTGAAATTCAACTGTGTTCCCAGTTTCCCCCACAGGCTCTTCCAGAAATTACTGATGAACTTAGTATCACGATCTGAAGTGATGGATCGAGGAACACCATGTAAACGCACAATCTCCTTGAAATAGAGATGGGCAATCCGGTCAGCATCCATAGTCTTTCTGCAAGCTACAAAATGAGCCATCTTGGAAAACCTATCAACCACAACAAAGATAGAATCCGAGGCCCTTTGGGTGCGGGGTAAGCCTAGTACAAAATCCATGCTGACATCGAACCAAGGAGCTTCAGGAACAGGTAAGGGAGTGTACAAGCCCGCATTTGTGAGAACTCCCTTAGATCGCTGGCACACATAACAACGGTCCACATAATGGGTCACATCACTAGTCAACTTGGGACAATAAAAGTCAGAAGAGATAAGGGCCAAGGTCTTATCTCGGCCAAAGTGTCCCTCATTATGGAATTCACTTATAATTTGCTGCCTCAATGAACAATCTGGATTGCACAACTGTAATCCACGAAACAGATACCCATTATGCAAAACAAAATCATGACGGTGACCCTCAGTTACCTCCTGAAATATCATTCCAAAGGAAGGATCAGCTGCATACATATCTGTGAATGTCTCAAAGCCTGCAACTTTAGTACTCATGGTGGTGAGAAGTAAGGTACGACGGCTCAGGGCATCTGCGACGCGGTTCAAACTCCCTGCTTGGTGCTTCAGCGTAAAAGTGAATTCTTGCAAGTATGCCACCCACTTGGCATGACGTCTACTCAGCTTGTGTTGTCCATTGATGTACTTCAAGGCCTCATAATCGGTAAACAAAATAAACTCCTTCTGTACTAGGTAGTGACGCCAATGCTTCAGGGACTGAACTATGGCATAGAACTCCAGATCATAAGTGGAATAATTTTTCTTTGATCCCGATAGTTTTTCACTGAAAAAAGGAACCGAACGACCTGCCTGACTCAGAACACCACCAATACCAATGCCAGATGCATCACAATTTACCTCAAACACTTTGTCAAAATCTGGAAGTGCCAAAACTGGAGCCTCGGTCATCTTCTGCTTGACCAGTTGAAAGCTGGCCTCTGCCTCCTCAGACCACTGGAAATCACGCCCCTTGAGGCACTCTGTGATAGGGGCGATTAGAGTACTGAAATATCTAATGAATCGGCGGTAAAAAGACGCCAAGCCATGAAAACTTCGGATGTCATGTAAGGTCTTTGGTCTGGGCCACTCCAAGACTGCATCTACCTTTGACTGATCTGCATGAACACCATCAGTAGACACAACAAAACCAAGAAAAGTCACAGAAGTAGTGAAGAAAGAACACTTCTTTTGATTGACAAACAAGCACTCCGTTTTCAGCATATCAAAAACAGCACGGAGGTGATCGAAGTGTGAAGTCCATGTCGGACTATAAACGAGGATATCATCGAAGTAAACTACAACAAATTTCCCCATAAAAGGCCGCAAGACCTGATGCATAAATCTCATGAACGTATTGGGCACATTGGATAGCGCGAAAGGCATGACCATCCACTCATACAACCTTTGTGGCGTTTTAAACGCCGTCTTCCACTCATCTCCAGGTCTTATTCTGATTTGGTGGTAACCGCTCTTAAGGTCAATTTTTGAGAAGACCTTAGAACCAGATAGTTGATCCAATATATCATCTAGACGGGGAATTGGAAAACGGTACTTAACTGTAATTCTGTTGATAACTCGGCTGTCAACACACATACGCCAAGAACCATCTTTCTTTGGCACTAGCAGAGCAGGGACTGCACATGGGCTCATACTCTCTCGGATATAACCCCTCTCCAACAACTCTTCCACCTGTCGCTGCAACTCTTTAGCCTCATTGGGACTGAGGCGATATGCTGGTCGATTTGGCAAACTTGACCCAGGAACAAGGTCAATTTGATGCTGAATATCCCTCATAGGTAGTAGCCCATGAGGAAGATCCTCTGGCATCAAGTTAGAGAATTCTTCTAGCAGCCGCTGCACTTCTACTGGTAAATCTGCATCCACGTCTACTGCATTGTTCTCGCAAGGTAGTAAGGCATAGACCACGTCGCCATGCTCAATCTCATCTAAAAACCTGGACATAGAAAGCAGAGTAGTATTATGGGTTACTGGGGTAGGAGTGAGTCATTCCCGCCGGGGTGCCAACACAATCTTTTTTCCCTTGATGCTAAGGGAATATGTATTCTTCCGTCCATCATGAATGACACTGCGATCATACTGCCAGGGTCGACCCAACAATATATGACACGCATCCATTGACACAACATCACACCAGTCATTATCAAAATATTTTCTACCAATTGAAAAGGACACGAGGCATCGCCTATCAACTGTTACCTCACTGCCTTTATTTAGCCATGACAGCTTGTATGGCTTAGGATGGCGGTCCGTCTTCAACTGTAATTTCTGGACAACCTCCTCGGACACTACATTCTCACAACTGCCGCTGTCAATGATCATTTTGCAGACTTTATCTGCAACTGTGCAGGTCGTGTAGAAAATATTGGTTCTCAACCAATCGTCCCCTGAATCGCCCTTGGGAGTAAGTAGACTCTTGCGAACGACCAGAGTCTCATGACCATCTCTATACAGCACATCATCAGTCTCATCATCGTCATACACGGGTTCGCCAATCTCCTCAGTCTCGTCTTCCGTGTTTTCCTCAATCAACAAAATTTTGCCCTTTTGACTAGCATGCTTCCTGCAATCAGTCGCCCTATGCCCTTGTTCACCACAACGAAAACATCTAATAGTAGGGTTAGAATTACCATGCGGTGGTTGTTGAGCAGGACGGGAATCCTGAGGACAAACTGGTCGACTGTTGTGATCGTTCCTGATCACTGGTATCCTGTTTTACTGTTTTTCAACAGCAAGTGCACGCTGGTAAGCTTCCGAAACACTCCACAGTGAATGAAGGCTGAGAACATCTTGTAAGGGCTGGCGTAAACCCCCCAAATACCGCGCCACCATTTGCTCCTCCGTCTCAGATAAATCGTTATGGGCGACCAATTGGTAAAACTCCTCCGTGTAATCATCGACTGATCGTGCGCCCTGCCTCAACGCATGAAGTCGCTGAAACAAGGTTTGCGTGTAACCGAAGGGAAGGAAGTGACCCTTCATCATCTTCTTCATCTTCTCCCAATCAATGATCTTGGCCTTGCCCTGTATTTCTCGTGAACGTCGCAACTATTCCCACCACGCAGATGCTCTGCCCTTGAGTTTGATGGCGATCAGTTTCACTTTCACACGATCGGGAACTTCCTTATATTAAAAAATACGCTCTACTTTATTAATCCAATCCACAAATCCCTCGGCCTGTAACGTACCAGAAAACTCAGGGAGATCGACCCGAAAATCTAGTTCTCCATGGCGCTCTTCCCGACCACGGTGTTCCCGGAATAGAGCACGATTGTGATATGGGTTTTTGAAAGCGGAATTGGTATCGTGATCAGAGGCCTCACGATCCTCGAAATCCTGTGCCGCCAGGCGCTGGGTTAATTCTGCGACTTGCCTCTGTAAATCCACAATCATCACATCTTGAACGTTGCGATCACGGCGTTGGGCTTCCTCATTCGGAACCTGCTCACGACGACCACGACCTCCAGCCATTGAAACTGGTAAAATTTTCCAAGAAGATGTTGAAGCTCTGATACCAACTGACGCCAGACAGAATAGTGATTATCCTGCAAGCGCTCCAACAAATGATTCACAAGAGAAAATTCGTCCAAAAAAACCAGAGAAAAAAGTCTCTAGGGTTAAATAAAATATTATAAATTCAAAACCACCAAAATCAGTCCACAAGCCGGACTGTTATAGCCAAAAATCGTCTTTATTCGAATTTTACCAAAAATAACAAAATCCCGAAAATCACTCTAAATTGAAATTTGAAATAAAATAAGCAATCTCCAAAAAATCCGGCCTAAATCGGATTTAAATTGACTTCCTAATTGACAATCGAAATATTACCATAAATAGTAAAAAATATATAATTCTAGTGATTCGGAGGGGAAAACGGCAGAATTTGAGGTTGAAAAAAGGCCACATGGTAGCTCAATATGGAGAGCGTACGCGTCGAAAAGAGCTTTCCTGATTGGGGTCTTATGCGCGATTCTGACACCTGTAGCCAAAGTTATGGCCAAAAGACTGAAACATACTCAAAACGACCCCAATGAGGAACATGTCACAATCAATTCCCGCCTTTGCGCTGATCTGCGAATTCATGGTATCTCAGCGCCATCAATGTGCAATCTGACAGCTCAGCATCATCTGACTCAGATCCCCCTGCATCAGTCACCCCGGGTTGGAAAGAACTCATCCTTGAGTTCAGAGTAGTGTCATCAGAATCCACAAAACAATGACTCAGGTGTTTCACATTAAAGACATCAAAAGTTTTCAAGTGGCTGGGAAGTCGCAACCTGTAAGCATTATCATTTATCTTCTGCACGACCTCACAAGGTCCAATCTTCCGATCCTTAAGCTTATTATACTCACCAACAGGAAAACGATCACGAGTTAATACAGCCCAAACAAAATCACCAACATCAAAAAGTACCTGACGACGATGATTGTCGACCCGAGTCTTGTACTTGGAATTACTCTCATGAATGGTATGTTTCACCTACTCATGGATACCCCGAAGATACTTTTCCATCTCATCTGCTTTAGGACTGAAATGACATATACGTGGAATAGGGGCTAAGTCTAGCACCCCAGATGGGTTCTGACCATAGACAATCTCAAATGGGCTTAAACCTGTGGTTCTGTTTTTTGATCTGTTGTAGGCAAATTCTGCCTGAGGCAATGCCAAATCCCACTGCTTCGGCTTCGTTCATGCCAAACACCTCAAGAGGTTTCCCAAACTTCAGTTCACCACCTCGGTCTGGCCATCCGTCTGGGGGTGGTAGGCGCTACTGAAATTCAACTGTGTTCCTAGTTTCCCCCACAGGCTCTTCCAGAAAAGAATGATGAACTTAGTATCACGATCTGAAGTGATGGATCGTGGAATACCATGTAAACGCACAATCTTCTTGAAATAGAGATGGGCAATCCGGTCAGCATCCATAGTCTTTCTGCAAGCTACAAAATAAGCCATCTTGGAAAACCTATCAACCACAACAAAGATAGAATCCGAGGAACTTTGGGTGCGGGGTAAGCATAGTACAAAATCCATGCTGACATCGAACCAAGGAGCTTCAGGAACAGGTAAGGGAGTGTACAAGCCCGCATTGGTGAGAACTCCCTTAGATCGCTGGCACACATAACAACGGTCCACATAATGGGTCATATCACTAGTCAATTTGGGCCAATAAAAGTCAGAAGAGATAAGGGCCAATGTCTCATCTCGGCCAAAGTGTCCCTCATTATGGAGTTCACTTATAATTTACTGCCTCAATGAACAATCTGGAATGCACAACTGTAATCCACGAAACAGATACCCATTATGCAAAACAAAATCATGACGGTGACCCTCAGTTACCTCTTGAAATATCATTCCAAAGGAAGGATCATTTGCATACATATATGTGAACGTCTCAAAGCCTGTAACTTTTGTACTCATGGTGGTGAGAAGTAAGGTACGCGGCTCAGGGCATCTGCGACGCGGTTCAAACTCCCTGCTTGGTGCCTCAGTGTAAAAGTGAATTCTTGCAAGTATGCCACCCACTTGGCATTACGTCTACTCAGCTTGTGTTGTCCATTGATGTACTTCAAGGCTTCATGATCGGTAAACATAATAAACTCCTTCTGTACTAGGTAGTGACGCCAATGCTTCAGGGACTGAACTATGGCATAGAACTCCAGATCATAAGTGGAATAATTTTTCTTTGATCCCGATAGGTTTTCACTAAAAAAAGCAACTGGACGACCTGCCTGACTCTGAACACCACCAATGCCAACGCCAGATGCATCACAATTTACCTCAAACACTTTGTCAAAATCTGGAAGTGCCAAAACTGGAGCCTCGGTCATCTTCTGCTTGACCAGTTGAAAACTGGCCTCTGCCTCCTCGGACCACTGGAAATCACTCCCCTTGAGGCACTCTGTGATAGGGGCGATCAGAGTACTGAAATTTCTAATGAATCGGCGGTAAAAAGACGCCAAGCCATGGAAACTTCGGATGTCATATAAGGTCTTTGGTATGGGCCACTCCAAGACTACATCTACCTTTGACTGATCTGTATAAACACCATCAGTAGACACAACAAAACCAAGAAAAGTCACAGAAGTAGTGAAGAAAGAACACTTCTTTTGATTGACATACAAGCACTCCGTTTTCAGTATCTCAAAAACAGCACGGAGGTGATCGAAGTGCGAAGTCCATGTCGGACTATAAACGAGAATATCATCGAAGTAAACTACAACAAATTTCCCCATAAAAGGCCATAAGACCTGATGCATAAATCTCATGAACGTACTGGGCGCATTGGATAGTCGAAAGGCATGACCATCTACTCATACAACCCTTGTGGCGTTTTAAAACGTCGTCTTCCACTCATCTCCAGGTTTATTCTGATTTGGTGGTAACCGCTCTTAAGGTCAATTTTTGAGAAGACCTTAGAACCAGATAGTTGATCCACATATCATCTAGACGGGGAATGGAAACCGGTACTTAACTGAAATTCTGTTGATAGCTCGGCTGTCAACACACATACGCCAAGAACCATCTTTCTTTGGCACTAGCAGAGCAGGGACTGCACATGGGCTCATACTCTCTCGGATATAACCCCTCTCCAACAACTCTTCCACCTGTCGCTGCAACTCTTCAGCCTCCTTGGGACTGAGGCGATATGCTGGTCGATTTGGAAAACTTGACCCAGGAACATGGTCAATTTGATGTTGAATATCCCTCATAGGTGGTAGCTTAGGAGTAAGATCCTCTGGCATCAAGTTAGAGAATTCTGCTAGCAGCCGCTGCACTTCTACTGGTAAATCTGCATCCACGTCTACTGCATTGTTCTCGCAAGGAAGTAAGGCATAGACCACGTCGCCATGCTCAATCTCATCTAAAACATGGACATAGAAAGCAGAGTAGTATTATGGGTTACTGGGGTAGGAGTGAGTCATTCCCGCCGGGGTGCCAACACAATCTTTTTTCCCTTGATGCTAAGGGAATATGTATTCTTCCGTCCATCATGAATGACACTGCGATCATACTGCCAGGGTCGACCCAACAATATATGACACGTATCCATTGACACACCATCACCAGGCATTATCAAAATATTTGTACCAATTGAAAAAGACACGAGGTATCGCCTATCAACTGTTACCTCACTGCCTTTATTTAGCAATGATAGCTTGTATGGCTTAGGATGGCGGTCCGTCTTCAACTGCAATTTCTGGACAACCTCCTCGGACACTACATTCTCACAACTGCCGCTATCAATGATCATTTTGCAGACTTTATCTGCAACTGTGCAGGTCGTGTGGAAAATATTGGTTCTCAACCAATCGTCCCCTGAATCGCCTTGGGAGTAAGTAACTCTTGCGAACGAACAGAGTCTCATGACCATCCCATACAGCACATCATCAGTCTCATCATCGTCATACACGGGTTCGCCAATCTCCTCAGTCTCGTCTTCCGCGTTTTTCTCAATCAATAAATTTTTGCCCTTTTGACTAGCATGCTTCCTGCAATCAGTCGCCCTATGCCCTTGTTCACCACAACTAAAACATCAAATAGTAGGGTTAGAATTACCCTGCGGTGGCTGTTGAGCAGGACAGGAATCCTGAGGACGAACTGATCGACTATTATGATCGTTCCTGATCACTGGTCTCCTGTTTGCTATTTTCAATAGCAAGTGCACGCTGGTAAGCTTCCGAAACACTCCACAGTGAATGAAGGCTGAAATCTGTAAGGGCTGGCGTAAACCCCTCAAATACCGCGCCACCATTGCTCATCCATCTCAGATAAATTTTTCGGGCGACCAATTGGTAAAACTCCTCCGTGTAATCATCGACTGATCGTGCGCCCTGCCTCAACGTATGAAGTCGCTGAAATAAGGTTTACGTGTAGCCGAAGGGAAGGAAGTGACCCTTCATCTTCTTCTTCATTTTCTCCCAATCAATGATCTTGGCCTTGCCCTGTCTTTCTCGTGAACATCGCAACTGTTCCCACCACGCAGATGCTCTGTCCTTGAGTTTAATGGCGATCAGTTTCACTTCATACGATCGGGGACTTCCTTATATTAAAAAATACGCTCTACTTCATTAATCAAATCCACAAATCCCTCGGCCTGTAACGTACCAGAAAACTCAGGGAGATCGACCTGAAAACCGAGGTCTCCATGATGCTCTTCCCGAACACGGTGTTACCGGAATAGAGCCGATTGTGATATGGGTTTTCGAAAGCGGATTTGGTATCGTGATCAGAGGCCTCACGATCCTCGAAATCCTGTGCCGCCAGGCGCTGGGTTAATTCTACGACTTGCATCTGTAAATCCGCAATCATCACATCCTGAATGTGCGATCACGGCGTTGGGCTTCCTCATTCGGAACCTGCTCACGACGACCACGACCTCCAGCCATTGAAACTGGTGAAATTTCCCAGAAGATGTTGAAGCTCTGATACCAACTGATGCCAGACAGAATAGTGATTATCCTGCAAGTGCTCCAACAAATGATTCACAAGAGAAAATTCGCCCAAAAAAACCAGAAAAAAAGTCTCTAGGGTTTAATAAAATATTATAAATTCAAAACCACCAAAATTAGTCCACAAGCCAGACTGTTATAGCCAAAAATCGTCTTTATTCGAATTTTACCAAAAATAGCAAAATCCCGAAAATCACTCTAAATTGAAATTTGAAATAAAATAAGCAATCTCCAAAATATCCGGCCTAAATCGGATTTAAATTAACTTCCTAATTGCAATCGAAATATTACCATAAATAGTAAAAATATCTAATTATAGTGATTCGGAGGGGAAAACGATAGAATTTGAGGTTGAAAAGGTCACATGGTAGCTCAATGTGGAGAGCGTGCGCGTCGAAAAGAGCTTTCTGGATTGGGGTCTTATGCGTGATTCTAACACCTGTAGCCAAAGCTATAGCCAAAAGACTGAAACATACTCAAAACGACCCCAATGAGGAACATGTCACAATCAATTCCTAGCTTTGCGCTGATCTGCCAATTCATGGTATCTCAGCGCCATCAAGGTGCAATCTGACAGCTCAGCATCATCTGACTCAGATCCCCCTTCATCAGTCACCCCGGGTTGGAAAGAACTCATCCTCGAGTTCAGAGTAGTGTCATCAGAATCCACAAAACAATGACTCAGGTGTTTCACATTAAAGACATCAGAAGTTTTCAAGTGGCTGGAAAGGCGCAACCTGTAACCATTATCATTGATCTTCTGCACGACCTCACAAGGTCCAATCTTCCGATCCTTAAGCTTATTATACTCACCAACAGGAAAACGATCACGAGTTAATACAGCCCAAACAAAATCACCAACATCAAAAAGTACCTGACGACGATGATTGTCGACCCGAGTCTTGTACTTGGTATTGCTCTCATGAATGGTTTGTTTCACCTGCTCATGGATACCGAAGATACTTTCCATCTCATCTTTTTAGGACTGAAATGACCTATACGTGGAATAGGGGCTAAGTCCAGCACCCAGATGGGTTCTGACCATAGACAATCTCAAATGGGCTTAAACTTGTGGTTCTGTTTTTGATCTGTTGTAGGCAAATTCTGCCTGAGGCAATGCCAAATTCCACTGCTTCGGCTTCGTTCCTGCCAAACACCTCAAGAGGTTTCCCAAACTTTGGTTCACCACCTCGGTCTGGCCATCCGTCTGGGGGTGGTAGGCGCTACTGAAATTCAACTGTGTTCCCAGTTTCCCCCACAGGCTCTTCCAGAAATGACTGATGAACTTAGTATCACGATCTGAAGTGATGAATCGAGGAACACCATGTAAACGCACAATCTCCTTGAAATAGAGATGGGCAATCCGTCAGCATCCATAGTCTTTCTGTAAGCTACAAAATGAGCCATCTTGGAAAACCTGTCAACCACAACAAAGATAGAATCCGAGGCCCTTTGGGTGCGGGGTAAGCCTAGTACAAAATCCATGCTGACATCGAACCAAGGAGCTTCAGGAACAGGTAAGGGAGTGTACAAGCCCGCATTGGTGAGAACTCCTTTAGATCGCTGGCACATAACAACGGTCCACATAATGGGTCATATCACTAATCAACTTGGGCCAATAAAAGTCAGAAGAGATAAGGGCCAAGGTCTTATCTCGGCCAAAGTGTCCTCATTATGGAGTTCACTTATAATTTACTGCCTCAATGAACAATCTGGAATGCACAACTGTAATCCCGAAACGGATACCTATTATGCAAAACAAAATATGACGGTGACCCTCAGTTATCTCCTGAAATATCATTCCAAAGGAAGGATCAACTGCATACATATATGTGAACGTCTCAAAGCCTGCAACTTAGTACTCATGGTGGTGAGAAGTAAGGTACGCGGCTCAGGGCATCTGCGACGCGGTTCAAACTCCCTGCTTGGTGCCTCAGCGTAAAAGTGAATTCTTGCAAGTACGCCACCCACTTGGCATGAGTCTACTCAGCTTGTGTGTCCATTGATGTACTTCAAGGCCTCATGATCGGTAAATAGAATAAACGCCTTCGTACTAGGTAGTGACGCCAATGCTTCAGGGACTGAACTATGGCATAGAACTCCAGATCATAAGTGGAATAATTTTTTTTGATCCCGATAGTTTTCACTAAAAAAAGCAACCGGACGACCTGCCTGACTCTGAACACCACCAATGCCAACGCCAGATGCATCACAATTTACCTCAAACACTTTGTCAAAATCTGGAAGTGCCAAAACTGGAGCCTCGGTCATCTTTTACTTGACCAGTTGAAAACTGGCCTCTGCCTCCTCGGACCACTGGAAATCACGCCCCTTGAGGCACTCAGTGATAGGGGCGATCAGAGTACTGAAATTTCTAATGAATCGGCGCTAAAAGACGCCAAGCCATGGAAACTTCGGATCATGTGAGTCTTTGGTGGGCCACTCCAAGACTGCATCTACCTTTGACTGATATGCATGAACACCATCAGTAGACACAACAAAACCAAGAAAGTCACAGAAGTAGTGAAGAAGAACACTTCTTTTGATTGACAAACAATACTCCGTTTTCAGCATCTCAAAAATAGCACGGAGGTGATCGAAGTGTGAAGTCCATGTCGGACTATAAACGAGGATATCATCGAAGTAAACTACAAATTTCCCCATAAAAGGCTGCAAGACATGATACATAAATCTCATGAACGTACTGGGCGCATTGGATAGGTCGAAAGGCATGACCATCCACTCATACAACCCTTGTGGCGTCTTAAACGCCGTCTTCCACTCATCTCCATGTCTTATTCTGATTTGGTGGTAAACGCTCTTAAGGTCAATTTTTGAGAAGACCTTAGAACTAGATAGTTTATCCAACATATCATCTAGACGGGAATTTGAAACTGGTACTTAATTGTAATTCTGTTGATAGCTCGCTGTCAACACACATACACCAAGAACCATCTTTCTTTGGCACTAGCAGCAGGGAATGCACATGGGCTCATACTCTCGGTTATAACCCTCTCTAACCAACTCTTCCACCTGTCGTGCACTCTTCAGCCTCCTTGGGACTGAGGCGATATGCTAGTCGATTTGGCAAACTTGACCAGGAACAAGGTCAATTTGATGCTGAATATCTCATAGGTGGTAGCCCAGGAGGAAGATCCTCTAGCATCAAGTTAGAGAATTCTGCTAGCAGCCGCTGCACTTCTACTGGTAAATCTTCCACGTCTACTGCATTGTTCTCGCAAGGTAGTAAGGCATAGACCACCGCCATGCTCAATCTCATCTAAAATCCTGGACATAGAAAGCATAGTAGTATTATGGGTTACTGGGGTAGGAGTGAGTCTTTCCGCCGGGGTGCCAACACAATCTTTTTTCCCTGATGCTAAGGGAATATGTATTCTTCCGTCCATCATGATGACACTACGATCATGCTGCCAGGGTCGACCCAACAATATATGACACGCATCCATTGACACAACATCACACCAGGCTTTATCAAAATATTTTGTACCAATTGAAAAAGACACGAGGCATCGCCTATCAACTGTTACCTCACTACCTTTATTTAGCCATGACAGCTTGTATGGCTTAGGATGGCAGTCCGTCTTCAACTGCAATTTTTGGACAACCTACTCGGACACTACCTTCTCACAACTGCCGCCGTCAATGATCATTTTGCAGACTTTATCTGCAACTAAGCAGGTCGTGTGGAAATATTGGTTCTCAACCAATCGTCCCCTGAATCGCACTTGGGAGTAAGTAAACTCTTGCGAACGACCAGAGTCTCATGACATCCCCATACAGCACATCATCAGTCTCATCATCGTCATACACGGGTTCGCCAATCTCCTCAGTCTCATCTTCCGCGTTTTCTCAATCAACAAATTTTTGCCCTTTGACTAGCAGGCTCCTGCAATTAGTCGCCCTATGCCCTTGTTCACCACAACTAAAACATCTAATAGTAGGGTTAGAATTACCTGCGGTGGCTGTTGAGCAGGACGGGAATCCTGAGGACGAACTGGTCGACTGTTGTGATCGTTCCTGATCATGGTCTCCTGTTTTGCTGTTTTCAACAGCAAGTGCACGCTGGTAAGCTTCCGAAACACTCCACAGTGAATGAGGCTGAGAACATCTTGTAAGGGCTGGTGTAAGCCCCCAAATACCGCGCCACCATTGCTCATCC